>NC_133769.1:242523933-242718181 GCF_003597395.2 Chelonoidis abingdonii | reverse complement strand
CCTACTGCAAGACAGAAAGCCGAAGAAAGAAACGAACAGGACTTCCATCTGCCATTCACATACGCCCCAGCTAAATCCCTCCAACGGATCATCGGACTACAACCCATCTGGACAACGATCCAAACTTTAACAAAAAAAGTTTTTTTTTGGGGGGTGGCAAAGGAAAAGGTCCATTGCCTGTAAGCTTTCGTGGGTGAATACCCACATGCGTCTGATGAAGTGGGTATTCACCCACGAAAGCTCACGCTCCAAAACGTCTGTTAGTCTATAAGGTGCCACTGGATTCTCTGCTGCTTTTACAGATCCAGATTAACATGGCTACCCCTCTGATACTTCAGAAAAGCAGTCACTGCCCACAAGCAACCTCGATGAAACTAATGGGACTATTTATTTCAGACATTATTATAGGTAGGGCTTGTAGCATCGCCTATTGTTATCTGACATTTCCCATTATAAGACCTTGTTTTCAGTCGCTTATAATTTTGACAAATGTTAAACTGTTTGGGCTGAAATTTTCTATGCCTCAAGCTGCATTTTTTGGAAAATTTCAGCTAAAAGTGTTCAGCTGTTCCTGAGAAAGAGGTTAAAAGAACAATGCACTGTTTTGCCCATGTTAAAATCAGAGGCATCGTTTGCTATGGGGAAAGTGGAGGATATGTCCCCCCAGAGACTTTGTCTCCCCCAGAACTTTTATAGGTCAGTATGCTCCATTGTGTCTTCCCCTTCTCCTCCACTCCAGACTTTGCAGGAGAGACCATTATATGTATTATATATGCTAACACAATTTTGTGCCCCTTTGAATTTTTCTGAAATGACAAGCCTAATTAAAATTCTGGCAATCTTTTCTTTTTGATGCTTTAGTGCCCTCTTGCTTTGGATTAGGGACTTGGAATTTGGCAGTGGGGTGGCTTTACTGTCTTTTGTCATCTTTGTGAAAATCTACCCAAATTATAAGACTTTGAAAAATCACAGTTTGCGAATGCTCAGTAGAGACTTGTTAGACTGCAGCTAAAAGCTTGAAAGATTCCATCAGTACTGATCATGCTCTTGCCTGAGGCTAAACAGAACTTTCCCTGCAATTGCAGCTGTGTGTGTTGCTGTGGGTCATGCTGGATTTGGACACCTGAACTGAAAGCTGTGGAGGGGGTGGATTGTAACAGATTGGGCAAGGAGATTAGAATTGGTAGTTAGAGAGGAAAGTGGGACATGTGAAATTGGGAACCAGTAGGTGGGGAGAATCAGATTAGGAGTGGAATGGGAGACAGAGAACCTGTGCAAGGAAACTGGGGCTGAGAACCAGTGGGATGAGAGACAGATCTGCTGAAGAGCAAGGGAAGACTGGGAACTTGCTGGGCAAAGAGACTGGGACAAGTTGCTGAGGTGGGTGACACAGAAATTGGACAAGGACCCCAGGAAAGGTGACTAGGAGCTAGTGGGGATGGAATACATGGTCTTGGGGGGCAACTACAGGCTGCGATGGGGGAGAGAAACATTACATGAGGGGATGAGAGGGGGAAACTGGGATTGGCTGGGCAAGGAGACTGGGCTGGGGAGTCCAGAAGGGTGAGACTAGATGTGATGGTTAGAGGGCTAGCAGCATCTCTGACCCCTTCTTGTGTATCTGAGTGCAACCCCTCATGTCTTAGAGCTCATGACTCCATCTATCTCAGAGGGAACCCTGCAACTTTCCCACTCTTAGAACAGGCCTTGAGCTACAGTACTTTGTGTATCAACCATGCTTACTCTGGTTGGTACCTGCAATTTTTCCTTCTGGAGCCTATGACCAGTAGATTACAGTGACTCAAAGCAGTGTTCTTAAAACAAAAATATTATTTGTTTAACCATAGGAACAAACCACAGTATAAGAGGAAAAAGGATTTTTAAAGCAACAAAAGCCCTACATATATGTCTATCTCCCCTAGAGTCCTGGGCAGGCCAGCCTTACCCCAAATCCCTACTGTCTGGGTCTGAGTCTGTTCTCATTAACCCCTGGATGGAATATGTGTCTTTTTTTGATTTCCATTCCCCTTCACAGGGGCCAAGTTGCTCCTGGGAAAACCTGTCTGGCAGGCCCAGCAAGGGGACTGAGCCAGGGCTTTGAAGTCAATGAATATTGCATTACTGAAAACAATGTATTTGGATGCATGCCCACCTTTTCTGGGAGCATTTTCTGACAATCTTGCTATTGAATTGTCTCATTTTATGCCTAGAGCAAACATTACAATAACTGAATCAAGATACTGTTTTCATAAATTTTTACAAGGAGCTCCATATCTGTCAGACTAGGATTCACTAGGCAAGGAGTCTGGGACTGGAATGACAAGGCTGAGGAGCAGTGACAGGCTGTGGGAGAACAGAACTGTGATGAGGAACCAGGGGAGGTAAAGAGATAGAACAGGGACAAGATGGAGAAGATGGACAGAATGGGGAGGGTGGAATGGGCAGAAAAGTCTGTGCCCACTAGAGTATTCTCCCCTCCAGAGTCTGGAATGAAATCCAGATTCTTGAGCCTCACAATTTGTTGGCTGTCAGCAAATATCTGTGAAACTAACCAGCACAATGTGTGTCTCATTCCCCTCTAGTGCTGGTCCACACAGGATGGCAACCTACTATTTTTATCAATTACTCAATTAGCTAAAGTGGCAGAGGTCTTTGTGGTAAACACAAAGGTTCTAATCATGCAGATGACCCATATCGGTGTCAGTGTTATGGGTTTTTTATTTAAACCTAGGAAATTATACACAAAAACCATATTAAAAGACCATTATAAGGGTTGCAAAAGAGAGCAAGCAAAAGTGAGGAAATCCAGTATAATGCCCTGATAACATTCACTGTGACTGCAGTGGTCTGCCTCATCCTGTGATTCCGCCACATCACTTTTAGCCCTACCCTTTCCAGGATAAAATAAGTCCCAAATACCAACAGCACACAGTAGCTTGACCCAACTTCAGGTTTTGTGGGCCTTCTAGTCCTTGGCTCTGGGGGTGTTTGTACCATGACCCTACCTGAGCAAGTAGGGGAATGGAGGCCACCCGGTACTATGAGTTCCAGCCCAGGCACCCTGTATACTGCGCATAAGGTCTGTTTGTTTAGACTCTCTGCTTTATTCCTGGGTTCCTTCCTGCCATGGCCTTCAGCTAGTTCTTTCTCACCATCTTTATCAGGCCAACTCTTCTGCAGAGCCCTCAAAAAAGGAACCTAACTAGCTATGGAGAACACAAGAAACAAAGGTCACATCAGGCCCACCTGCTCAAAGAAGGCTCTGGCATTTAGGTGCCTATGTTTAGGGTCTGGCTCCAGCAAGGCTTTTCTTCAAGGGCTTACTGAATAGATCTTCTAATCAGCCACTACCAAGCTGAGCTTTTCCTCTTTTAACTCCAGGCTTGACACCTTGCATAGATGTAAAAGCATGGGGCTGATTGGGCCCAGAGGTGACCATAAATGCACAAACCCATGTCCCACAGACTTGGGTTTGCAATATAGTGTAGTGATACCCCAAGAGTCTCCAATGCAAATGCAAAAACACTGCAGTAATGTGCTCACAGCAAAACATGCCCAACAAATGAAGTGCTAAATCCTGCACTGGTTGCTGTTTTTTCAGTTGGATTTCAAATGTAGTCCCTATTTAGAGTATATTACAGCACTCTAATCTGGAGATGCAGAAGGCATGGACTATAGTCATGAGGGGCCTATCTGAAAGAAATAGTCACAAACTCTTAGCCATACATAGATAGCTATAGGTGCTATGTGATTGAATAGCAGTTGGGAGACAGTCCAGATTACTAGACTGCACATCTACACTACAATCACTTACATAAGAATCAGGTTCAAGATTCACAATTGTATCTTTAAGAGCAAGAATATGAAACAGTGTCAATTTAAAAATTCAAATCCCGCCTATTGTTTTAACCTGAGTTCATGTTACAAGTAACATGTAAAATGACTATTTCTGAAAGACTAGAGGGAAAACAAATCTCTGTTTTTTTTCAGTTTGTTTCTTCTGCACACGTGACAGCACTTTGTGTATAGTCAGTTTCACTGTTTCGCTCTGCAGAGTCAATTATTTTTTCCCTATTGTTTGTCTGGTTCTTTCAAAGAACAACAGCTGGGAGATTTTTTTTTAACAATATGTATTTATAAAACCACAGATCTTGCAGGGTGGAATAGCACCTAAAGTTACTTTAAACTCATTTGAAAAAAAACAGCAACTAGATTTCAAGTTGGTGGTTTTTACAAAGAGGAACTCTCCTTGCCTTCCATACTTCACTCATAGGACTAGATCATAACCTTATAATCTGACCCGAGTAAGGGTTAGAGTGTTTCTCCAGCATATCAGGAATAGATGGAGAACAAATTACGACTTTAAGTTACAATTCCTCTCTGGCTCCCCGTTTGCTCTGAGGGAAGGATGGGTAAGTTACTTCCCTTCTGTGTGCTCAGCAAGCTATTCTGGATGGCAAGTAGGGGAGATGGACCCATGGCTACTCCCATTTCACACTCCTCTCTGGCCCCTCCTCTCCCACTTGCTATCAGGAGGGAGTACCAGCTGAACAACTCCTGTTTCCCCCCGTCTCTCTTGTGCTGGAGTCACAATTTGAGCAGTAGAGTAAGGATTGTACTTTCTCTTTCTGCCCTGTGTGGTTCCCCAATTTCTCCCTCCCATTTGAGTTCTGCTTTTAGGCTTTAAAGCTCTATTGATAAGACAGAAGGAAAGGAGAGGAAAAAAAACAAACAATGAAATCTTCTTCGTCCAAAAGAAGATACCATTGGGTGAGGTACATTAAAGTTTTACTTCTGTTTTATTGTGTTGAAACACAGCAGTAAACAGAAATACTGTTATTTTGTTGGTTGTCATATGTTGGGGTGCACGTCCCACTCCAGTGCAGCAAGTGGTTTGCCAGAAATAATGCAGGCATCTCTGATGATGGGGAATGACCTGCTAACCCGTCTGAAGCATTTCCACCCTTGCTGCAGCCTCTCAGTCTAGTTCAGGAAAAGAATTAGGCCCAATTTTTTAGATCTAAGCCACACATTTGGAGGATTTATCAGTGAATCAGAGGCAGAGCAGCAGGTGGAAACATAGGGCACAGTGGATATACGTAGGTTTAAGGGAATCCAACCAAGTATAAGTGAATCTTATGAGTAAACCCGAGTAAGTGGCGTTCTAACTTGCACCACTTTACAAATCCCCTCTGATCTGCCCTCCCTGCATTGTGTTTCAGTTCCTTTTTTGCTATGTATATATAAAACTGATAGCTCCATCTCTGCAAATGACATTCACATGGTGATGTCCTTGTTGCAATAAATGTACAGGGCTGTGAAATTTGGTGTTAGCTAAATTTATTTAATATAATTAAATTAAAAGAATGCTGAGTGCATATTAATTTTCTTCACTTCATCAAATAGTCAATTAACTCAAATTAGTTCCAATCCTAAATGTGCCATCCCCAGAGCTTCCACAGCCTGCTTCCCCATGCCTCTCTTTGGGTTCTTGCTTCAACCTTTTTTGCTGCTTTCATATCCTGGAGAAGAAGAGCCCATGCACACTAGTATCACTTGGCAGGACTAGGCTCTGTCACCATTCTGGGACTGGCTGTGTCTCTACTGGATAGATGAGAGGAAAAAGGAGGAGAAACCATATGAGCACGGGGGGAGCACTTTCAGCTTTCTTACTCACATGAGCAAGGCTCTGCAAACAAAGGGATGCTTGAGGGGGTGTGGCTAGAGAGATTGGGAATAGGACACAGCGCTAAATCCTTCTTGCCCTATTCATGGGAGAAGTCCCACTGATTTCACCATGACTACCAGGGTGAGAAAGCCAATCAGGATTTGACTCTTAGTACAATAGCCCCAACAGCTTTTGTTGGAGCTCCTCCCTCCTTGTGATAATTGGCAGATGGGATTCCCCCCAGCCCAATGTCCTGTCACACTATGTCCTGGCACAGTTCTGCTGTTTCTCCTCCTTTCTCTTTCATTTATCCTTTCTCCCCTCCCCCCATTGCTCTCTTTTCCCTATCCATTTTCCATTTGTCTTCTTCTTTTTTAAATTTGCTCTCCCTGTTTAGAATTCCCATCGCTATTCACCTTTCCAATTTCCCCACTTGCCACGGACCCCATCCAACTGCCAATGAAGTCAACAGAAAAACTCATAGGCCCAGATCCTCAAAAATATTTAGGCTCCTATTTTCACTGATTGCAATGGAAGTTAGGAGCCAAAATACCTTTGAGAATCTGGGCCTTCTAAGACTTTAGTAGGAGTTGGATCGGGCCTCAGAAGACTGTATACTTTTGGAGGTGGATAAAAATTATAGGATAATTTAAAGAAGACACTCTCAGTCCTTTCAAAAGAGAGAGAGAACCCAGAGTAGCTTTCCACAGCTGCGCAGAGTTGGTTATAAAACAGCCATTACCAGTTAGTTCTGTTCAATATATCAGATGCATATATGTATCTTTGCTGGCAGTTAGTGGGTGGTTCTAATTCCCAGCAGTAAAACACATAATAAGAGTGAACATTTGTAATCAGATGCATCTCTTCTCCTAATAGCAATTTCTTCCCCCATAGCCAAAAGTGTTCCTTTTAAAATTCATTTTTCCAGTGAATGGTAAAGTGTTAGTCTTCAAATATGAAAATTATTTTGTAGAAATTCAGTGACAAGCAAGATTAACAGAAAACACATTGAGCAAGGTTCTGAATGCAGATTTAATTAAAAAAATAAACTCAACTTTTCTTAAATGCTGGAATTATAGTAACAGAGGATCAGTTCAAGAGCATGTTCAGATGTAGAGATGGGCAAATAGGAAGAGTGATGGAATAATTTATGAAAAATACAGCAACATTTTCTCAAATAGATTTATGAGTTTTCAAGTTACCATCCCTACTGTTTGGTGGATGAATAAAAAAATTTAAAACGTATTTTAAAAATAATGTGATATTAAGCTAATAAATTATTTGATTAATATTATTCCACCAACTATATTCTGAAGTTAATAAGAATTCTGGTGCTAGATTTTTTGCTCAGGTCCTAAGGTACTTGGGTTTTTTTTTCATTGTCTTTTCTGCGTCTGCTCTGTAAGAGATGTTTCAATATGGACAATTGCCTCAGTGTTTCCTTTTAAAAAAAGGATTTTTTTTCCCATGGCTACTAGGGGGACAGAAGGTCAGGGAGGTTTGGAAGATTCTTCTGAGAAAGTGTGGAATGTAGAGGGAGCTGCAGAACAGATGGAGGAGAGGTTGCTGCAGAAGCAGCAGGAGAGGGAATGCACTAGGGGTTATTGCTCTACCAAGTGGCAGCATTTTGGGGTGGTAGCAAGGAAGCTTACGTAGGTGACTTGTCATTTCTGCAGGAGGCTCTTGTGTGCAGCTGACAAGAAGGTCACTTCGGGACTTACAGAACCACCTCTATCACAGGCAGTTGTGGGATATTGTCTGTGCTGCATCACCCACCCATTGCCCATCACCCCAACAGCTACTGGCTCCAAAAAACTGCTGAGATGTGCTTTGCCTTCAGCCTCAGTTTCCTTTGCACTAGGAGGAGGAAAAGGAGCAACTATAGCTTCAGCTGCTTTTTCCTGGTTCCTTCTCCAGGGAACAGGAACAATTGCTGATACTGAGAAGTCTGCTAGTCTGCAACACAGAGAAGCACAGAACTATAGAGTAAGAAAAAGTGTCCCCCCCAGGGACAAGGAAAGGACAAGGAGACAATGGTGTCAGAGAGGAAGAGGATGGTGGCCTAGAAGGAGAAGGATTTGGGTCTTCAGTAGCAGGCTTTCTTCTGCTGGATCAAGAGAACTAGCTCTCGCCATTCTAGATCCTATAGGACCAAACACAATCAAGTCCTGATTTGAAGCAAATTAGCACCAGTAAGAGCTCTCTCTCTCATCTTCCTCCTGGCACATGGGTTACTGGAGTGCACTGAGCCCAGGAATGATCGCTCTTTCACTAACCCCTTCTAATCATATACTGGGAACTCAATGCTTGAGTTAATATGATGCCAGTTACCCCCTGAAGCACTACAAATGTAGCACTTTCCAAATGAGTTGGTCCACTGCTTCTGCAGAGAAGCTTCTTGAAGACTTGTTCTTCACCAGCCACCTCTCTGCAGCCAGCCTTCAGTTCTTGTCTGTTCCACACTGATATGATCCCAGTTCTCTCAAAGTATATAACTTTCAGTGTATGTGACTTGAGATGCCTAGTGATCCAGAGCAGCTGGGATGGTCAGATGGCTAGTGGGAGGATCTGGAAACTGATTTGGAGTCCGATTCAAGCTATCTTTGTTTTTGTTGAGGGATGTGCAAGAGCATTTGCCTGCTAGCTGGGGATCAGTGGGCTTTTTTTGCTATAGAGGGTTACCATGTTGAGGTTTTTGTCATAGTGAGCATGTAAAGAGCTGAACTTGAACATTTCTGCCTTTTTCAACGTGTATGGTTTCATATCCCTTGAATTTTTGAAACCACCAACTTTATCTGGTTGCACACTTAATTCAAAACTGTACCCAAGTTTCACAACCTCTGTGAACATTTCAACAAAGCTGGGCTGCATTTCATTTGTAAGGAAACTCTAAACCAAGTGAATTGCACAGGATTTCATAACAGAGGCTCTACATTTGCACAGATCACATAATAATCTTCTTGGCTTCCTGTACATTCAGCAATTGCAGTATTTTCATAGTGAATCCTGCAGTTGCTGTGTTATATCAAGTCCTGTTACAAGAAAAATAAAACATTACAATGTTTTTAAAAAGGCCTATTTTAAAAGCTTGTGGAAACTTGATTTCTGTTTTTTTAGACTTGGATTCAAAATACAGAGAAGAGATTTCACTTGTAATTTAAAAATTTGTTTATTTCACAGATGGACTAATTTGCAAGATTGACCTATACCACCAGGGGATTCGTAAAGGAAAATTACACCTTCTTCCTTTTGGAGAACAAGTGTCACTGTTCCCTGATGTAAATAGGTTTCCCGTGAGAATTAATTATCAGAGTCACCTACAGTATATCAGTCTCCAGAACACTGGTGCTACACAATTCAAGCTGACAAATACCAGCTGACACTAGCTTATGGTTTTAATTTTTTTTCACAGTTCAAAGCAGTTCCAAAGTAAGTCTTTTCCTTCAATAACAAAGCAGTATGCCACTCTGCCTTAGCTCTTCTTGTCCAGAATAGGACAGGAAATATTGCTGTCTGTCTTTTCTCTTCATGTGCAAAGGAACACCAACACAAAGGGTTCCGGGGAAAGCTTTATACTCAGCTACCTGAAATAATGTAAATGCCACTAATATAATGGAAAGGAAATATTAGCAATTCACTGTAGAGTGCTAGAAAGACAATGATCTTTTCTTGTCATTGCTTTTTCATCCTTTGCTACTGGTTCTATTTTAAGTGTACATAAGTGTAGAAGAGAAGCCCCAGGCTTTGGCAGCTTTCACATTAGGGATTATATGTTGTGTCCATGACAGGTCACACTTTTGATGTGGTAAATTGAGTTCCAGCCTCAAACATAACACCACAGTCACATAGGAACTGCCACAACGAAAAAGAACAATAGCCTATCATCTACTCTGTTATTCTGTCTCTGACAGTAGTTAACACTAGGTATTTCACAAGAAGGCAGAACACAGAAAAATAAACAAAACTTTCCACCCATAGTGCATCTGACCAGCTGTGCCACATTATGACTTGGGGGGAATTATTTTCCTAACCTCAGATGTTTACCAGTGTAAAGTCTGAGTCTGAAAAAGATAATTCAAGTCAGTGTGATATGTGATGTGATATGATTAAAACGAAATAAAGTTTGAACCTACTTTGCTATCACATGGCAAAGGAAATTATCCTGATGGAGTGTTTATGTGAATTTGTGTAATAATCAAAAAATAGGCTGCTTTTTCAGATACAGTACCTGTGACATTTCTCTCCAAACAGACTCCCTCCTTCTGGCCATATTATGAAAAGGTACCACTCATTCTAGTAAGGAGAAAAAGAATTAGAGCTAGTGTGTATCATTACAATGTCCACCTTGAATTAGGGAAACAAAGTGGGTGAGGTAATATCCTTTATTGGACCAACTTCTGTCAGTGAGAGAGATATGCTTTGGAGTTATACAGAGCTCTTCTTGGGCAGTGCACAGTTGTGCTGCCCCAGAGCTAAACCAGGGAAAGACCTGTGATATAATTTGCTTTCTGTTTTTCCCATTGCTCCAGCTCTGCTGGCTGGGGTGTTGGGGGTGGACCCAAGGGTGGAACAAAGGCTCTGTTCATTCCCCTACATCAGTGGCTCTCAAACTTGGGCTGCTACTTGTTCAGGGAAAGCCATTGGGAGCTACTGAAAGAGGCGTGGGCCAAGGGATGTGCTGGCTGCAGCTTCCCGCAGCCCCCATTGGCCTGGGACGGTGAACTGCAGCCAGTGGGACCCATGATCTGCCGAACCTGTGGACACGGCAAGTAAACAAACTGGCCTGGCCTGTCAGCGGCTTTCCCTGAACAAGCGGCAGCCCAAATTTGAGAACCACTGTCCTACATGGCAGAGAGAGTAGCAGCCCTACAAAAGCTACTCTCATGCCCTTATCCCCACTCTGACCCATCATGAAAGTAGTCCATGCAGGGAAGTAAAATGGCACCTGGCACCCCCTTTACTCTTCTACTTGATGTAAACTAAAGGTATAGTCCTGCTCTGAGCATTTATTTTTAAAATGATCAATGTTGTAAAACTCATATTAAAATATTTCTCTTAAGCTTGTGTTCAAAATCTGTGTGTAATGAAACATCTTTAATAAAATCAACTCTCAACTCCTTTCCTTTGTTTAAATGTAGCAAAGTAAAAAGGTGTTATTTAAAAAGGGAATTGTTTTGTATTGCATTAGTCTGACCACCTTCTCTGGTTAGCCTTGTGGAGTGAGCACTAACCTCAGCCTCTGGAGACCTGGATTCTATTCCCAGTTCTGCTGCTGCTGTGCTTCGGTGACCTTAGCCAAAATCACTACCTCTCTGTGTCAAAAGATACTGATCTCCTTTGTAAAGTGCTTTGAGATCGACTGATGAAAATGCTATGTAAGATCTAGGTAATGTTATCAGGTCTGGGTATACTATTTGCAATGAGCTGATTTAGACTCTTTATTTTGGGTGGAATGCACGCATTTATAGAGAAGGCCAGAACAAGGTCCAATGCACCACTTAAAAACCTTTCAAGCCAGATTGAGTTGTTTTAATTCTAACAAATATTCATAGCTCTTTCATTTGAGCATTCATACACTGTTACTTATATACATTGTACAGAATTTACACAAATGTAGTGCATGAAGCTGGTCAAGGTACATAGACTCATAGACTTCAAGGTCAGAAGGGACCATCATGATCATCTAGTCAGTCCTTCTGCACATTGCAGACCACAGAACCTCACCCACCCGCTGGATTTGTTCCTTAAATAGTTTTCCTCTTTAATTTTCCATTTAATCTCTGGAATCTCTTCTTTATTTTTTGTCATTTCCTCTTTTTCCTAACTCACTTTTCCCTGTCACTGCTTTTTTCCCCCTCTCATACTCTTTTATTGCTCTCTGCTAATTTGGCCTCAACTTTGTTCTCTGATTCTCTCATCTCAAGGCAGTCCTATTGCTGGAATTTCACAGTGCTGTACTGCTAAACCTTTAGCAGTCTGATTCTCTGTTGCATATCATTTTGATTCAAGTCATCATCAAAGTGCTACTAGCAGTCTATGCTGCACTGCACTGAACTTTTTGTCCACTAGCTCTTTAGAAGCAATAGCACCCTCTACTGGCATAATGGTCTATTTGGAATTTTTGTACAGGATAGAGACAATGTTTGGAGTTGACTCTTTCCTACAAGAATGCCAGTCCCCTGCAATTAGCACCTCCAGGAAGTCAAGGACTGGGCAGGAAGATCCTTTTCACTTTTTTGGGTTGGGGAGGGTGGGGTGAAGAGAGTTTGGGCAGGGACACTGAATAGTTAGGACTTAGTGAACCTTCAGGGTTAGTGTAACAGTGTCCATAGAAAGGAAAGTTTTGGACACAGAATCTGAGTCTGCAAATTACAAAGCAGAGTTTTCTGCCTCACGGGGGTACTGAGAGATCTATTACCAGTCAGCCATCACCTCCACCAAGAGGACTAGAAACTCAGCATTTAATTAGGGGTGTGCTATTGTCCAAGCAGACAACAGGGTATATGCCACGACCCTTGTACCCTGTGTCCAGACCCAGTGCTGGGCTGCTAGTGTGAGGAAGGAGCTGGAGAGGAGTAAGAGGTGAAGAAGAGAAGATGAGTCAAAGAAGGAGAATCAGGTAAACTGCTGCATGAAAACTAGTAGCCTAAAATCCCTCTTGCAGAACACAGCTTCCTGCGGTGGCTAGAGATGCAGCAAACGGGATTGTGATACAGTTCTCGGTCTTATAAGGGAGTTCAGAGGATGTGAACATTTTATCCAGTGAGTGCCAGATGTGCTGGCACATGCTGTCATAAGTAGATAGGTAAGGTAAGGGTTAAGTTTCTTTTACCTGGAAAGGGTAACCAAACACCTGACCAGAGGAACTGGAGTGTTTACTCAGGGGCGGGAATTTGTTACTCGGGGTCTTTTTTGTTTTTCGGCTGTGAGTAAACCAAGTTTCTCCTAACTCCCATCTTATTGTCAAATTTTATACCAAAAGTTCTTGAGTCAAAGGAACCCCAAAGCAATTCGGGTAAGAGCTTTGTGTTGTACGAATAGATTGGGGATGGCTGTGTCTTTGTTGTTTCTCGGCTGTGAGTTAAACAAGTTTCTCCTAACTGCATCTTATCTCCAGTTTCTACACATCTCTGCAGTTACCAAGGAGCAAAGTAATTTGGCTATGATGAGTTTGTGGTGTATTACATGTATGTGAATTTTTGGCTGTTTAATCGGCGATCTTTTAAACAGACTGTTTATCATATGTTTCTTATAAGCAAGAGCCTGTATTGCGTTTCTTATGCCAAATTATTGATGTTTTGTATTTTACTAGTGTCGTTTTTACATACGGTTTTGCTTTTTAACCTTTGTTTGATAAAGTATTTCTTTTCTAGTAAGCAGAGAGGGGGGGCAACAGCACCAAACTCGAAATTTTTGTGTCGTCACCTTTACTATTGTCCCAGGCGCAGGGACAAGGCGGATAATAGGACAAAGGGAGGGAATTTCTTGTGTGGCTGACTAGCGTTAAAATACCTAGCCTCGGGGAAGCTAGATTGCTTCTCCGGTTGTACTCAAGGAGTGAAGATATCATATGCACCGGCTAACCCGGGGGAAAGAGAGGGGAAGTGGAGAGGAGGGAGAGAGGGATCCAGGTTTCTGTGTCTTGAGGGTCCCAGCGGAACGTTGGGCGCTGACCTGTGGGGGCATACTCGGACCCCAATAAGTCTAGTTCGGTGCAGCGAGAATATCCAAGCTGGTAGTGAGCTTGGGGGAGTTTCAGGTAAGCCCCCAGATTTTGGACGCAAAAGTCCAGGTTTGGGACAGGACCAGATTGTGGACGCTAAAGTCCAGGTCTGGGACAGGTGGCTATTACCACACATGCAACTCCCATTGACTTCAGTAGGTGTTTTGGATGCTCAGCACGTCTGAAAATCTGAAAAGCACTTTGTGGAATTTCTTAGGAAATTAAAAGTGTAAATTCTGTAAAGCTGAAATTTCTTGAGGGTGTGCTGCGTGTGGCTATACCAGCTGTGAGAAGTATATTCAGACTAAGCATGAAGATCTTGTGTAAGTCCCCTGGAAAGGATGAAGAGGAGACTCCATGAGTTCAGAATGTTAATCCAGCCACAAACAAGAATGACTATACAGAAAACTAGGAAGGAGTTTTCGAGTACTGTTAAACATGAAGCAAAGGGGGGCAGGTTTTCCAGAGGCTGGTAAAATCCAAATTGTCACATGAAAATGAAGTCAAATATATACTTGTATTAAAAAAGTGTTAAATAATGTATCATAGCAAATGTTGAATAAATGTCATAAATGAAGGCAGCTGCTTAGTTTTTGGGGTTTTTTAAATACGTAAAGGATTTGGAATTTGGTGATTTGGCTATAGTCTCTCTACCAGCTATCTACCTACACATTTGTTAAGATGCCATGGTCCCTGATTTAGGGCCTGATGCAAAGCCTACTGAAATCAATGCTTCCAGCCTATGTATTGTATATGTAAGTCTACCTGTAAGTGGTATTAATGCTAAAGAATGACTGCCCCAAGTAGTATTAATATTAAAGAAAGTGAGCAGTTATTCATTCATAGCAGACATTTAGAACCAAAATACTTAGCTCAGTTTTATCTTGGTCATTTCAAAAGAGCTGTCATATTTTTGCTGGCCAAACTATATCAAAAGAGTGTCAATAAATATTGGGAAATTAGGACAGAAAACTGGGAATGGAGAGAACTAAGATTTAGAGGGGAAAGAAGAAAAAAAGTTATCTGCAGGAAAAACACAAACACATGGAAAACAGAAAGATAGGCCATGTCTACACTACCACCGTAAATCAACCTATGCTATGCAACTCCAGCTACGTGAATAACGTAGCTGGAGTTGACGTACCTTAGGTCGAGTTACCGCAGGGTCTACACTGCAGGGGGCCGACGGGAGAAAATCTCCCATTGACTTACCTTACTCTTCTCGTCAGGGGTAGAGTACAGAGGTTGACTGGAGAATTATGGACTTAGCGCGTCTTTACTAGACCTGCTAAATCAACCACCCATGGATCAATCTCAGAGTGTCAATCTCTGCCATAGTGTAGACCTGCCCTTAAATGTAGATAGAAAGTTGAGTAAAAGAACAGAACAGCCAAAGAAATTAGTGCATTTAAAATAATTTAATTGTTCAACAAAAGTTGGTAGCCAAATATTATACACAACTTATATAAAACCCAAATTATGTGTGCTAATTATTTTTTAATTAACTTCAAACACTGGGCCCAGTAATGTGCCAGAACATTTAATTACTATGAATTATGCTATTAGCCATATAGCTACTGAACAGTTAGGATGGTCTAATTTGTGCCCTGTAAATATTTTCTAAGTGCCCTTCAGAATTTGAAGTATCACAGTTTGAGCAAGCTAAACTACTAAAGGCACTGTCATATTTGAGTCTTAAAATGAAGACTAAGATTAACATTGATAATTTATTGCATGGAAGCTTTATGAATGAGGACTACTTAAAATCAGAGTGTGAATCTCTTATTCACATCTGTGATGGACAACTGTAATCAATGGCACTGTTCAGGTAAGTGTTCACCAACATGAGTAAGGGCTGCACAAGCTAGAGCTAAACTACCAGGGGCCCTCTTTTCTTTGGCAAGTTGGTGGTAGGTGATGTTTGTGTATGGGCAAAAGGAGACATCTCAACATTTGCAAGACTCCAACTTGCCTGTAACAAGGTTGCTGGACAGCTGACAGCTCTACATGTGTATGTTCAATGATTCCATAGTGCTCCTTTTGGTAATTGTGCCTACTGTGGTGCTTAGACAGATATTATGGCTATCTGACTGGAATGGTAGACAGCAGAGCTGCTTAGGACTTTTCCATCAAAATGAGTTTTTGATTGAAAGATGCCATTTCTGCAAAATTGAAATATTGTATAGAAAATTTTCATATTTTGGTGTCATTTTCAGCTTTAGGTGAGGAAGCTCAAAATGAATACTTTGGTTTTGGCTATGTCTGACCATTTCTTTTAACTAGAGGAAGGGGGTAGAGATAGAAATTCCTGCTATGACTCATGGCTGTGCAACCCACTGTAAACCAACCCCCCGCCCCCGAAGAGTGTTGTTGTGAGGGCTGTGGCACACCAGTCTCCTCTGATATTTGGAAGCATGCTAGTCCAGTTGTTTGAAGACAAGAGTCCCAGTGTAATCCCTCCACACTATCCTGCTACCTGTAGGCAACAGCCCTGGAACCTTTTCTACAGGTACTGCTGGCCCCTGACAGCAACAGGATGTGTCTCAGCTGGGTTCTCAGGTCCTGCTATCCAGCATTCCTTCTGCAGCCAGGTCCCAGGCTGCTGCCTCCAGCCTGCTCTTCCAGCTTGCATTCAGCCTTTGATTCTCTTCTCAGCCTGGTCCCCCTCTGATCTCAGGCCGTACCTCCCTTTCCTGTACTCTGGAGGTTATGAAACCTCAACTGGCAAGAGGGATTAACAAAGGATAACATAATGAACCAGCAGGTTCATTACAACAGCAGTTCTCAACCAGCGGTCTGGGGTCCCCAGGGTTGGGGAGGATGCAGGATGCAGGAGATCCACAAAAATAAACCAGAGAACAGGGCCAGCCCAGGGCAGAAAGCTGAAGCCCAAGCCCCTCCTCCCTGGGCTGAAGCTGAAGCCCGAATAACATAGCTTAGTGAGGCCTTGGGCAATTGCTCCGCTTGCCACCCCCTAAAGCCAGCCCAGGCTTTTAATCTGCTGAAAAACACTTGGGGTATGGATGGGACATGGAATTTTTATATCATGTGTGTGGTAGGCAGGGCTAAGAAGGAAAAAGGTTGAGAACTCCTGTATTACAATACAAACACCTGGTGTACATCTCCACATTCTGCTGTTCATTCATATGTATGGTCTGTTTGATGAAAACCCTGATTATTTGTGCCACTACTGATTGTGACCTGCTGTATGCAGTGAGTCCCTCTGTCATTTACTTAGACCAGTGATCTCCAACCTTTTTAAGCACAAGATCACTTTTTGAATTTAAGTGCAACCCAGGATCTACCTCAAAGAAAATGTAAAAATAACAGTTTATTGTGTTATATAATGCTGAGATCAAGTGCTTAATAGACATAATTATATATTTTCCCTACTTACTGAGTCTCAGTGTGACACTTATGACTGCACATCAACTGCCAGTGACTTGAAATCTGGGTTGTAATTGAAATAGTCGCATAGTTCTGACAACGATTTTCATTACATGTGAGAAGTCCATAACTTTACTCACTAGTACTTGCTGGTGGGTTATAGAGTGGTTATTCACAAATGAAGGACAATCTGGATCATTTCTGCAAAATGCAACAAAGCCTGCATTTGTGCCAAGCATAGCGGGTACACCATTCATTGCGATCAAAAGAAGCTTCTTGATTGGAATGATTTTTTCAAGCACATACTTTTTGAATTTGTTGTAGACATCTTCACCTCTTGTTCTCTCTTCAAGGACAAACAGTGAGAAGGTCCTCTTTAGTTGTCATGTCCTTAAAAACCATTCCAACAAAAACAATTACCTGGGCTGTGTCAGTCATGTTGACCGATTCATCAAACTACAGTGAAAAGCATTTGCAGTCATTTGCAGTCATTCAAATCCTGATGTAGTTGCTGAAAGATGCCTTTGGGCAAAGATTCCACCCATCTTGGTACGGTGGAAGCACCAAGCGATATGCTTCGGATTGCCTATATTATTTCCTCTTTGTTTTTAAAGTCTTTAAATAAGGAGTACACTGCCACAGTCATTGTCTCTTTAAATACTTCTCCATCTGTAAACGATTTCTTGTGTTTTGCCAGCAGATGGCAAACATGAAATGATGCTTCAGTGGAGGCCTTCCCTTTTGCTGCTGGTTTAGTAAAACATGAAGGTAAATGTTAATGATCTAGGACATGTCGGGAATGAGGTAACTTGGTGGATGTAAGAGGTACGTATCCAGTGTGGCACGTCCATTACCTCAATATTCCTGGCTCTTGACCTTGCTATCCCAAGCTGATAGACCCCTCTGGCGCTCTTATGTCAGAGTCTTCAGTGGTTTGCTGCAGTGCTTTCCCTCCAGTTAAGTCACAGAGTATAAATTAACATCTAATAGCAAGACACATAAACAATCTTCAACTCTACCCTCTTACTATTGCACAGTTCTTCATCTGAAGGTCTATCCTTTTCAGCCCTCATCCCTATTATTGAGTTTAGCAAATCAGTATTTTGTTAACAGGTATTTGCAGTTTTTGTCCTAACCATGTTGGACACAGGATATTAGAGAGACAGGGTGGGTGATATAATATCTTTTATTGGACCAACTTCTGTTGGTGAAAGAGGAAAGCTTTTGAGGTACACAGAGCTCTTATTCAGGTATCAAAACTTGTCCCTTTCACCAAAAGAAGCTGGTCCATAAAAGATGTTGTTTCACTCACCTTGTCTCTTCTGTTAACAGGAACAGCTACACAACCTCCAAAGGGGGCAGTATGGAGGAGAAATCTCATTCACATCTACTACAGCATCCCAGCCCCAGGACCCTGTACAACTGAGCTGTCTACCTGTAACTGCTCAAGGTGCTCTCTCCTTCTGTTTTCCAAGGCTTCTTCCTATTCAACTTTCCTCTGGCTTCCCCCATCATAAAAACCCTCTGTGAGGTCTTTTCTGTTATTCAACAAAGATCTTCTCTTACTCCTACATCTGATTTTTTTGGAGTCTACTTCAGAGAAATTCTCACAGCCTTCTTATTCCTTCAAGTCTCCTTAACTGAACACAGGCTGCCCTTATATTTTCCAGAAGGCCAGGTCGTCTGTTAGGTGTTTTTTCAACAGATGACCCTCATGCTCCAAGAGGTAACCTAGTAAGTTCAGTGCTTTTATTTTCACAAATAGGCAGCATAGTGTTATTTATGTTAATTAAGTATGTATATTCAATATTACACCATTTGCAAAAATCTTCAGTTTTCTGGACCTTCAGCATTAACTGGTATGGATGCATCAGCATGACTGAATACCACTCTCCCTTAGACAAACAGCACACAGGACTCTGAGCCTGGAATCAGATACATATGGAAAAATAATGCACCCATGAAAAGCCACTTTGAGGTTAATTTTACTCCATTCTGGCCAAAGGGTCTGCCTGTGCAGATATGAGTACTAGATTGGGTGATGCTTTGTCACCTTCTGTTGTATCGTGTAAGGTGTGATCTGTTGCACAATATTTGCTAAGTTATACATTAATAAGAAGTAATGTCTAGCTCTTATTAGCACTTTTTATTAGTAGATGTCAAGTAACTTTACAAAGGGGGTAAGTGTCATTATCGCAATTTTACAGATGACCAAATTTAGGCACAGAAAAGTGAAGTGACTTGCCCAAGGTCACCCCTCAGACTCATAGATGAACTGAAGACAAAAGGCAGCCCAGTGCTCTATCCACTAGGCCACTCTGCCTCCTCATTGTTTTCATTTCATTTCACTTTATAAATACAAAGTACCCAACGATAGAACTGAGAAATTTCACACAATATTCTGCAAAACCACCACAATAATACAACAAACAGAAGACTGGACAAGATTGCTGTGAATGTTAAAGCACTTTATTGAACAGAAAAAATGTCAACAAGCTGTGCATGATCACTGTGTGGAAACCAATACACTCATTTGCATAGGTTTGGCCTACCTCTTCCAATGGATATCTTTGACCTACTATTTGTTTTTCCACTCATGTCTGGTAGGAAGATGAGTGGCTATATAACAGCATCACATTTTCCCTGCATTGAGCGTATATGCTTTAGCACCTGCTATACTATCTTTCTACCCATACATTAATTTCCTTTATAAGGATACCCATCACTCCTTTTCAAAGATAGGGGGTTGACTCTGTTGCTCTTAAGAACAACAATGTGCTTTGCCACCTGTTGTTCTGTCCTGCCAGATGACATTTGCTGCTAGCCATGCATTCTTTTGATCCCTTTATAAAGACCCCAACTATTTATGCTGCAGCTGCCTAGGACACATTTTTGGGTATGCATGTAACTGTTGGTTTGATCTTCACTAAAGTAGGGGCATATGTCAGTAGTAATTCATGGACTCCTACCATTTCCACAGCAAAGGACCAAAAAGGTTAATCAGCTAGCCAGGGGTAATGTTAGTGTCGCAGCAGCAAAGCTAGTGGCCTTAATAGCAAAACTGAAGAGGATGGTGGGTAATATCAAAAGTGTGTGGGGAATGTCTCAGAATAACAATGGCAGCAGCAAATATAATGGATATTAATCAATGATCAATGTTAAAGCACCTGATGACAGAAAGCTTGTGTTTGTGGCATATTTGACACAGTGACTTAAACACATACAGCATAGATTTCAGCATGAGGAATGGAATAAAAACACATTGGTTTCTACTGTCAGGAAAATTGTGGATCATAATCTTTCGATCATGGCTGTGCATATGCAGTTTAGTTAACAGGCAAGAGAAAAGCTGCCCCAAAAAAGTGATTCACAATATTGCTATTAGGTAGATTTCTATTTTGCAGGATGCAGCAACTTCACCGACAGAAATAAGTCACACACCAGATACTGTGGTGATGAGTACAGTATACATTAAATAACTGTAAACCTTCTCCCAGGTGTTGACTGCAGCAAAAAGGGCTGAGTTCAATTTTCTAGGAGTTTCCTTCCTGACTCAAGCTCCTACCAAGAAGCCTAGGAAACAACAACTAGCACCTGGTGCCCCTGATGGGCAGCACTTCCCCCTCACAAGCAGAGCCCAGGGGTTAAAACAAAGAGAACTTTATTACGGGGGGGAAGGGGAGGTGCAATAGAATAAACTTGGAAAAAATAGCAATTAATAAATCAACAAATTCTATGAGATAAGACTCCCAAGCTCAGGGTGCCCTAAACATAGTCCCAATCTCTTGGCAATTGTGAGTCAACGGTGCATTCTAGCTACTTCCATCCTCGCCCCCTCCCAGCTCACAGTTAGCTTTAGCTATCATGGGTTGGAGAAGCCCAAGGATGCTGGCCATGCTGCCTGGCAGGGTCTGGGGGTTCTAACAGCAGAGATGATTTCCACTGTAGTAGTTGGGTAGAGAGGTCCACACTGGGGTCCCTTAGGTAAGCTGCTGTTTTCTCTGGGGCTGCAGCCCAAGCTGCCTCAGCTCTGTGTCATCCTACTCCTCAAAGCTGCTGTTGCCACTCTGTGCCCTCTATTGCCTTGAAGCCAAACCTCAGCTTTATACCACACTCTGCTCTGCTGTAGTCTCAGCTCAGTTCTTTAGAGAGAGAGATCAGTGGTATTTGGGACCCTCTCAGGAGTCCTCACCATCAGAGATGCACTGTCAACAGAGAGTACGAGCCTTCTCCCACCCTACCCCACCTTTAGCTCTGTACAGGCTCCCTTACCCAAGTATGCCTGACAGCAGTCTTAGTCATAGATTCCAAGGTCAGAAGGGACCACTGTGGTCATCTAATCTGGCCTCCTGTATAACAAAGGCCATAGAACTTCCTCAAAGTAATTCCTAGAGCATGACTTTTAGAAGAACATCCAGTCTTGATTTTAAAATTTCCAGTAATAGAGAATCAACCATGGCACTTGGCAAATAGTTCCAGTGGTTAAGTACCCTCACTGTCAAAAATGTTATTTCCTGTCTGAATTTGTCTGGTTTCAACTTCTGGCCACTGGATTGTGTCACACGTTTTTTTGCCAGATTGAAGAGCCCGTTGTGACAGTCTACGCTATTATAGTCCCCGCTTTTACACAATTCTGAGAAATCGTGTGTGATATGTGCCTTGTGAGTTATCATTGGAAAAGTCGTAATTTTGCTGACCATTACTGCCCTGTTGAAATGTAAGTATCATCATTGTGTATGAAGTTATGAACTTTTGCTATATGTTTGTTACTGAAACATGCTGTGAGTCTGGGAAATGCCCAGAGCCCAGCTCCTTGGAAATAACAAAGAAACTGTGGATACAGCCTTACATGTCAAGCCTCATGTACACAAAGGGGGCAAGCGAGGATTTGCAATTCATATGAAGGACTGAATGTAGGGCATGTAGGCAATGGGGCTGCCTAACCGCATGCCAGTGCAAGATTTGTTCCAGCACCTGGAGGAGAGAATAAAATAAGTGACAGTGATATCATCAGACCTCCTCTTCTCCCTCACCTATACTGAAGGCAACAAAATCGTTTGGAAGACAAAGGAACATTTGAACTGGGGGGAGTGGTCTTAACTGGAAAAATCTTTGAAGCACCTGGAAAGTTTTTCCAGTTAGCACAGACTGCTGTATGCTTTTAGGTGAGAGAAACCTTATTGCTTCAAATTTGACTTAGCCTGATAAAGGTTAGGAAATAGCTTGCGGTTGTATGTCTTATTACTTTTTGTAACCAATACTGATCTTCTACACCTATACCATTTATAATCACTTAAAACTTATCTTTCTGTAGTTAATAAACTTATTTTAATGTTTTATCTACATCAGGGTGTTTTTGATTGAAATGTGGGAAATCTACTCAGGTTACAAAGTCTGGTGCATATTCGTACACTTTGATGGTATGCTGAACTAATTAATGAGCTTACTCTGATCACAGGGGTCTTCAGCAGTGTGACTCACATTTCTGGGATGCAAGGCTGGTGCTGGGGGAATTTGTGGATGTCTCTCTGTGGATGTCTCTCATGAGACTTCATATAACTACGGGTGTGCCTTCATATGCTAATTGAGTGAGAGCAAAGCCTGAAGGGGCTGCTTGTCACTAGCAGAACAGAATTAGAGATACCCTCAATTAGAGAGTTAATGGGACACAGCAATTCCACACTTCAGGTTGTACCCTGGGGCATGTTACACTCATTACTAAATATTGGTTCCCAGGTAAGATACCTACAGACTGTAATGAAATCATCCTTCTCCTTGTTAATGTAAATAGTTTGAGCACTTTGAGTTCAGCATGTAAGGCATGTTTTCTAATGCTTTAATAATTCTCATGGCTCCTCTCTGAACCCTCTCTAATTTATCAACATGCTTCTTGAAGGACGTATTCAATCCTGATGTCTTGTCCTTATATTTCCCAACAAGGCCAATAGAATTTTATTATCTCAATCTCAAAGTTTAACCAAAATGTCCCCAACTCTCAGATAACTAAAAATGCAAATGAGGCCTGACCCAATCAGTCCATTCCCTTTGCTCTCCAACAAAGGAGAGAGTTCCCTCCCCAGTGGAGCCCCTGCCCATCTGCAGTTCTTAACCAGCTCTGGGCTGCTCTTCTCCCCTTTCACCAACAGATGGCAATAGAGAGATCCCTTCCATCTAAGGCTTCAGGCCACAGGGCTTACACACAAAAACGATAATTTTGGAAGGGATATTAAACCTTCGATTTTAGGCTTAAGTCTTTCTCTAAATATTAAACATCGGGATGAAACCTAATATGGGAGCAGATTAACACTCCCCTCCCCCATCTGCCCGTTGAAAGGTTATTACGCCTTCCTGTCAAGCATCTGGTGCTGGCCGCTGTCAGAGACAGGATACTGGACTAGATGGATGTTGGATCTCATCTAGTCTGGCAATTCCTATATTCCTATAAATACCTAGGTAGATAACTAGACAAATGGACTACTAGTTAAATTCCACTATTTCCACATCATTATCAACCAAGTAGATTGGATACAGCAATTGTGCATTATCTTTTCCCCATTTGAGACAGCAGCAAGAGAGATGCATGCTAAGTAAGCCTCCTTGAATCAAATAATACCATTCTACAATATGAAATAGTCCTTACAAGAGAAGATGTTGATCAGTGAAGTGTATATGAAGATAAGTGGTATCATGGCAGGCCAGAAATCTAGCTCATAAAAAAAAAAAAAGACTAATTGTGGGATGATTCAGTGTTACTAGGGATGATAAAATTGACAGGTTACATGCTTGCAACACTGATAGATCCAAATTTAAATTCTCTGCAGCTTTCACACAACTTGGCAGAAGACATACATCATGACAGGATAGTTAGGGAACCTTGAACACATGGGAGAGACACAAGCAATTGGTATGGCAGAAACATCTGTTCAGTTGGGCACAGGATGGATGATAGCTGCTGCAATAACTTCTATTTCCTCACTCCACTGGAAGTTTTCAGTGGTAGAAGCAGTAGCACTTCTGTGATTCAAAATATCAAAGACATCACTTTTTACGAAAAATTGGCATAGGTTGCTTGAGTTCAAGTCGAACTAAAACTCTATACCTGAAATGAACAGCTACCTCCATGATGTGTTTAAGGATTACGAGCTTTAGCTGTATGACTAGTGTAAAACACAAAACATTTTCTTCTACCCTAGCCCGGGTAGCTCTCGGATTGTTGTTCATCAGTGAAGTGTACATTCTGAATGGACATATAGCATGTAAGAGACCACTGGATCGGAGATCCAGTTTATAAACAGAAAAGGCAGACGATCAGAATCTGCCAAGATTTAGGTGTAAGTGTGTTATTGTCACTCTCTAACAAATTGCATAATGACTAAGATGCTGTGTGTTGGGATGAATTGCTTTTACCCTTTCTTACTTTTGAGTTACCCTGTCTATTTTATTACGGGGCTACTATAACTTTGAGGAAAGCAGAGAAATTGGTTGGTCCACTATGATGCTGCTACCTCCCTTCACTCTTTCTCCAGGCTGTCCAATGCTAACTTAACAGAACTAGGATTTATGATTATTTTACTACTACCTATCATGACAGAGTGATACTTTTTCTTACAATGAGTTACAAATGCTAATTGCACGTGAACCAACTATTAGGATCTTCTCTGACAATTACCATAAGCCATTATAATATAGAAAAATATAGACCTCCCACTCAAAAAATCTGTTAAGACAGCAGAACCATGGTTGGGAACAAGATATTTTACTTTACATCAAGTGATGATGGCTTCCATCATAAGTTAGTGCATTTTTTCACAACATTCTTCACCCTGCCTCCTTGTTTTCCCTGAAGCAGAGGTAATTTACTTTGGTAGATCGAAGGTTGGAGGGTGGATGAGAGGAGTGTCTCTACATGGCATTCACTCCCACCGCTTTCCTAAGACCCTGGAGGAGCCTTTTATGTAGTTTTGGAAACTGAGCCTTTAAGGTCTGGCACAGCCATTTGGAACTGAATACGGAATGGAGAGCTCTTGCAAGTGGCTTAAGCACTGCGTTATCACTGAACACCACACTCTGTAAGTGTTCAGTGGATTGGAAGAGACCAGGAATGGAATGAAAGTCTTCTTCTCTAGGACAAAGGGGGAAACCTCACAAGAGTTCAAAGGGAACTCCAGGAGTTTCCACTCCCCCACCACACTGGCAAGAATAGTACATTTATTTACTATTACACTTGCCCCAACTCACACAGAAGCCTTCTCTAGGATGCAGGAGGAAAAACTTACACCTCCTAGCCGTGATTCTCAAATGCAGCCACAGTGGCTACATGTGGCCTCCAGGGACATGATGAATGTCCATTGGCCACCAGAACTTTTGGGATCCTAGAGGCTCTTCCCCAAGCTGCCTACCATGCCCACCAGCTCTGCTCCTTGCAACAGCAGGCCAAACCCAAGGTGGGCCCAGCAAAGTTTCATTATTAGTATAGAAGGGCTGCTGCCTCTGGCTGTTGAGGGAATCTGTCTTCATTCCCCACTCCTTTTGCCTTCACTGACAAGGGGGCACTGACAGGGCTCTGAGCAAGATCACTTTGTTTCCTTGCTCAGCTTCCACTGGAAGAGGGGAGTGCCACTCAGCAAGGTGCCACCTGGCTTGCTCTGGGCTAATCAGTTCTCAGGAGGAGGAGTCAGGCAGAAGTCATCTGTCTTAGAGAGGCTGTGCGCTGCTGCTGGGGCTGGGAGCTGGGTCCCAGAAGCAGCTCCAGGGCTGGCAGCATCAGCCAGGGAGTGCAGGTGCAGGACAGTGCGTGCACTGCAGTGACTGTAGGGGCCCAACAGAAAGAGAGCAGAGGCTGCAGTTTTGTTTTTAAATTGTTAAGAGTTCATAATAACCATATACCTTTTGTGATAGTATTAAAAGTACATATTATTTTTTACATTGAAAAGATTTATTATTTTATTTACATGAAGCTTCCAAATAACCACAGGACTAGACTGCCACTAGTATGATATTTTAACTGTCAAAATGGCAGCTACCCAGGAATTTGTTGTGGCCACAGCAAAAATTTGTTTTAGAACCTCTCAAAGGAACTCCATGAGATTCCAGTCTCCTACCCACTAGCAAGAATGGTTCATATATTTCTATTGCACATACTCCAAACTCACAGACAACGGTTTGCTAGCCAAGTCTTATTTATGTCCCTGGATAAAAACAACAGTTTGTAAAGCTATCAGTAATGGGTTTCATTATTGTTTATATATCATAGACTTTGCTTGCTTGAAAATTTTGCTTTTTAATTTAAATTTCCCTTGAATACAGTAAGGGTTACCGTGCTAGGGGAGAAAATAGTTCCACAAAACTGGAATAATTTGTGCAAATTTGCAGGATACTACAAACATTTTAAAAATAAACCCTTCAAAGCCTCTCACTCCACAGGGTTCACCCATCCTTCACTTCTTCCTAGTAAAGTATAGGAATTAAAGAAGTGAGACAAGATATGCTTTGTAAATGAGCTTTTACGACGGAGAGAGAGACACAAACAAACAAACAAACAAAATGTGTGTGCTGTGAAGGTTTGGTGAATAGAAAAAAGGTGGTATTGAAAACATTGTGTTTTGGTTTTTTTTAATGTGGATCAAATTATTTTTGGTCATTATTATTGCTACAGATACTTTGTTATGGTTTTGTTCTCCCACAATGTATGAACACCCGCTTTTCTGCTACATTTGTTTTTATTCACTCTGTATTTTGCATTTCTAAGGCATATGCTAACTTTTAGGAATAGTTAGATTGTTGAGTCAGACGACCACGATTTTAAATTCTGCTTTGAATTGACTTGTGACTCTACATGGAGAATGGCAAGACTAGTCTATTCAGATATGTCAATTAAATTTTATCCACTAGAGGGCACCAAATACTGCAAGCTTTTATAACATCAGCGACGGTATTAAAAACACGCATAGAAACACACACACACATACACACACACACACACTTTTAAAATCTCTTTTCCATATTCTTTATGTTTTTCTTTCCTAAGCAGCAAATAGCAGCTGATAATATCTAAAGGTGAGATTTAACTCAGTGTAGCTATCCCCAAAGGAAATGCTTCCGTGTGTTATTTTTGATCTGCATTTTAGGTTGAAACAGTTCAGCTCTGTGCACTTTGAAGCTGAAACATGGTGTCTTCAATCTGTTTCTTACATTTGTGGTAATGACAGAGGAGGTTGATACATGGAAAAGTTACCTGTTCTGTCTACTTGGATTACTTTCAGGAGGCATTTTACTCTGCAGGATGCAGCTGGTGCACATGGTTTTAAAAGGAAGATGTCAAATATACACAGGTGTATGCTGGTATGGGGCCAGCTCTCACAAAAGAGCACAGTTGGCATTAGAGATGGGGCCACAGTGAAACTCTTTTTAGCCAGGGAAAGACTGATCAGATGAGCAACAGCTGGAAACCATATGGGTCTTTACTGAATTAGTGATATAACAGTTACTTTGTGTTTCCAAGCCAACAAAATGGTGGCTCTGAAGAGAACTGTCAGAAGTGATCTGTCATCCATCTTTTCTGATGCCAGCTTTTTTCTTTTAAATGGGAAAAAATACAAGAAAAAGAAGAGGAGAAATGAGCTAATATTTGTGCAGGAAAATATCTCTGCACAAAAAGCTCTGTATAATGCTGTAATTTGAAGATCATAATCAATTAATAATTAGTCCTTGCAACTTATATTGAGCTGTTGGTAACAGCTGTGTATTTTGAATACTGTTTCCCTGCAGTTACATGTTACTTATATATACTCATTTAGTTAAAAATGTCTAAAATAATTATGTTAAGAGCAAGCATTTACTTTTGGCTTTAAATCTGAGATGGGGGGCAACATTTGGGCTCCAAATCTGAAGAGAAAAAAGGTGGTGCATTTTGCTCTATTTCTTGATGTGTGTATCTGTGTGAATTTTGAAACATGGTGATTGCTCCATGAGCTGTAATCAGGAAGCCATTTGAAGTGCATAATAAATGTCATTGGTTCTACAAACCCCATGTAAAGTGTTACATAAGCTTAGGCAACAACTACTTGAACATCATCTATTAATTATTTATACATCTACATACATCTGTCTTTTCTAGAGGACTTCTGTAACTGTTTTAGTTTTCCTGTACTGGGTCCAATGGACCCATCTGTATTACTAGAATAGGGTATTGTTTAGATGCACCATATTTCAGATGTTCCTACACCTATGATAAAGTATGTACTGTGTGCCTCAATGTTGCCTGTGTAGTTCTTCAGTATATAATGTTTTAAAATGGGTTATTTCTTTACTGTAGTCACCTTTCTTAATATGCAGTAGTAGGCAACCTCCAGTCTCGAGGGACCATTGATATGTGCCCCTGAGAGGTAAAGAATTTACTTAATTGCTTTTATGGCAGCCCGGGTTGTGGCTGAAGAGACCCACTTGAGAGAGACAATCTCTGCCACAAGTTGATTTGCTGGGTGCATTGGTTACAGTCCACTTGTCAAGTTATAAAACTCTGAGCTCCAACCACCCTTTGAAGCAGATAGACTTGGCGGGACAACACCCTATTGTCTGAGGGCTGCCCAGTTTTATGGCAGGAGGAGTGGTTGTCCAGTGAGATACAATGATCTCTCCCAACGTCAGAGACAGCCCCTGGTGCTCAATCCCACATCAATCAAGAAAGAGCTTAGAACCAGTGACTGCTGCCTCCCGTGTTGTGTTGAGGAAAAGTTAGAGTACCTCTACAGGGCACAAGCCTTGGCTGATGATATGGAGGCCCTGAGTTGCCCATGCATCAGGACCCCCCTCTTGGTGTCACTGGTAAAATCCAGAGGAGAGGAAGAATGAATATGTCTGGTATCTAATCTGCTGCAGGAGTTGCTGGAAAGACACTAAAATGTTAGTACCTGACTGCCTTAGGGGATCTGCTCCGGATTTTCTGTCTGAGTTTACTTTCAAAGCTTTACATTCTCATGAATTCACCCACAAGGCAGTGGAGCTTTTCTGTCAGGGATTGCTCCCTTAGCCTTTCACCCTCCTGGGCTACCCACAAGGCAGTGGGTTTGATGAGCCACAGGAAGTACCAAATACTCTCATTACAGTAGCAGCCATAGCCTGACCTCACCTTCTTAATATTTAAACTGTAGAATTCTAACATCTGACATAAAGGGAAATCTTCTTCCTTAAATATTTCATTAGGATGCATTCAGTGCCGTAAATATACACTGGGCTGTCCAAACCAGATTAAGATACAAGCATTCTTGTGCCTTTCTGTAATCACTGAAGTAAACACATAGTCTAGCTGCAGAAGTGAGAGCTTTTTATTTCTTTGACTTTAGTGAAAGCGTGTACAATGCAACTTGAGCCGTGAGAAAAGGTACAGAGCTGCACAAACCCACATCTGATGATAACACTTTAGATTGGAACCATTGTTGACAACAATATAAACTAACACTCTAAAGCCTCCCTCGGCTCTGCTCGTCCTGCATATTGCCTGAAGTGTGATTTAGAGAGGAATACTGCATTAGGAGGGAAGCTAGTTTACAGGGATTCTTGTCAGTATCAGATTTACTACAAATTCAATACAGTGTGCTGTTGAAGACAGAAAAGGTTCCAGCTGACAGGTAATACAGATATCTGTGGTCAGCAGAGCAGCAATGCATCTTCAGGCTGGGAAACAGAATGCCTCATTTATCCTTCAGATACCTTTACATGTGACAAATATTTTCTAAATGTTACAGACTATGGTGCTGTGGAGCCCCATAGTTCAAAACCCTTTGGGAACTGGTATATTTTACTTTACTATATGATTTTCAATTACTATTGGCAGTATTATAGTTGCTCCTGGAGGCCCCAAGAGAAATCAAGACCCCCTTGTGCTAGGAACTGCACATGCACATAGTAAGAGACAGTCCTTTTCCTGAAGAGCTTAAAGTCTAATAGACTAGTGTCACAGATCCACAGGATCAATGCTTTGGAACAGTCTCTAGGAAGAACTTCTTCAGTGTGTCAGGCACCCAGGGGTCTCATTTCCTCCAGAGTATGCCACGTAGCTTCACTACTTCTTTTAGACTGGACTTCTGGGCCTTCAGCACTTCTTCTTCCCACCGGGTGCTCTGTTGAGTGAGGCCAGGTCTACACTACGAGATTAAATCGATTTTAGATACGCAATTTCAGCTACGAAAATAGCGTAGCTGAAATCGAATATCTAAAATCGATTTACTCACCCGTCTTCACCGCACGGGATCGATCCGCGCGGCTCGCCGTGTCGAATCCGGACGTCCAGTCGTCTAGCTGGAGTTCCGGAATCGATCTAAGCATGCTCTGGGATCGAGATATCGCGTCCAGACCAGACGCGATATTTCGATCCCCGAGCAATCGATTTTAATGCTCCGATAGGGCGCGTAGTCTAGACGTGCCCTGAGTCTAGCCAAGACAGACTCCTGACAGAAACTTGTACAGTGGTTAATGCACCTCATGAAGCATTTGCAGTGACACCAAACAGTTTTGTCAAAACGGTTGGGTTTATATGTCAACTGGAACACATAATAGGAAGTCCTTAGATTAGCATAGAGAAAGGAAGGTTAAAGCATAGACCATTTTTTTCTAGAGCCCAGCTAAGCTGTTGTGAAGCTCAGTGTTCAGAATCTCTGTCTCTATCTGTGACCTCCATAGTCAGGCTCCTTCCAGCAGCTCACTCTTATTCCCCTCACTTCACATCTTCCCACTCTTTTGTTCTCCAGCTGGGGAATGTTGCTCTTCTTCCCTGCTGAGAGGTGGGGAAATCTTCCTTCCTCTGGGTTGTTGGTTGCTTGGTGTCAATATCCTGGTGACTGGATTTGAGTCTTCTCAGATGCTTCACTGATATGAGGACCAAGACCAAGACAGCTTGGCAACACCCATACCTATTTCTCTTAGCCTGCCCTGGGAGCAAACAGTCCTTTTTCATCTGCACTGGGTAACAATTCAGCATATAGGGGAAACTGAGGTACACAGGACTTAAAAATATTGCAAAAAAATTCCCACTTGTCACAACCAGACAGAAAGAGGGTGGAGGAAAGTATCACTATTCTCATTTTTAGATGGGAAAATGAGGCAGAGAGAGATTAAATGACCTCCCCAGGGTGCGATGAATCATCCATGAGTCTGAGTTTGTGAGTCATCAGAGGCAGTTACTTATAAGTCCTATTATAGGCCCATGCCAATCAATCAGGGCCCAGCCAATCTGCAAGCAAGGGGTTAACTAAATGACCTCCCAAGGCAGGCTCCTCAGGGAAGCAATGACTCTAGTCTACTCTACATCACTATGTTGAATTCCCAGGTGCTTGGTAGTTCTGACAGACTCCTGCTCCTGCCCCAGCCAGGCCCCCAGCTATCCTGATGTAGGACTACAGAGGAAGCCTGTGGTGGAGCTGAGAATTGGATTCACGCAGCTGCAGGGGTGGCTCTAGGGATTTTGCCACCCCAAGCATGGCAGGCAGGCTGGCTCCGGCGGTTTGCCTGCAGAGGGTCCACTGGTCCCGCGGCTTCAGGAGGCCCTTGCCTGCGGGAGGTCCACCAAACCAGCGAGACCAGTGGACCCTCCGCAGGCAAGCCACCGAAGGCAGCCTGCCTGCCGCCCTTGTGGTGCCGGCAGAGTGCCCCCCACGGCTTGCTACCCCAAGCACGCACTTGGTGTGCTGGGGCCTGGAGCCGCCTCTGCGCAACTGAGTCCCAGTCTGGTTCAAAATCATCTTTGAAGTCAACATTTGATCAGAACTGCTTGATGATGATTGGCTGGATGTATGAGAGGCTTTTTGTGTCCCCCTCCCCACATACCTCCGAAGTGCTGATTTTCTTTTTATTTGATTTCATCTTCTCTCATAAATCTTGGTGTTGTCCATATACTTCACTACAATTCCCTGGAGCAGTATTTTGTGGTAATGCTAGCTGTAGCAAGAATGGTCTTCCAATCCTGAATTTGCGAAAGCGTATGTTTAATTGGTTTGATTCAGTCAAGAATTGGATACCACCTCAGCTTTCACCTTCCATACCTGATATTTCTATTTAATAGAGATGATCAGAAATTTTCCAGTGGAACGTTTTCCCATCTGAAAATGCTGATTTGTCAAAAGTGAACCATTAGAGTAAATATGTCCATTTTGATGAAACAATATCATGAAAGAAAAATTGAAACTATTTGGGCCTTATTAAGCTTGAAACATTTATTTTGACCTTTTTAGAATGAAATGTTTCAATTTTCCATTTTGAAGTTACTGTTACAATATTATATTTTATGTATACATCGTAAAAGTCAAAATCCCAACAAAATATTTTGATTGACCCCAAACAAATTTTATGGGATTTTTTGTTTTTGCATTCATTTAATTTTGGAACAGAAAAAGACTATGAACTCACTGCATTTCCTGTGAAATGAAAAATCTGTTTCCAACCACACTCTAATATTGAGCTTTCTCTTTAATACTAAAGAATCAGTATTGTCTAGTAGACTGAGCATGGAGCTAACTCCCCAGAATTCTGACTTTCTACTATCTTGCTGTGTGGTCTTCCACAAGTCTCTCAATTTTTTTTTGCCTCAGTTTTCCAAGTCTAGTGTTCAGCTCCCTTTTCCATTGTAGTCAGAAGCAGGCAAGAGTAGAGGTATCAATAATAACCCAGAAATAGTTATTTTTACTTGTCTCATGTGTCTAAGCTTAGTCCTATGGGGCGCATAGGAGAGGCGGTGATGACTTTCTTTGAAGAACCCCTGTTCAAGGAAAGAGGGGAAGCAGTGGCCATTCTCAGGGAGTGTCGCTGCCCCCCTACATTAAGCAATGAGGTTCCCTATACTAGTGCAAACTAATGAGACTTTCCTGTCAATCTTTACAAAGCCCTTTGAAGATGAGAAGTGCTAAGTAAAGATGTGAGGTGCTAAGAGAACTGGCTTCCTGTGTAATTAAAATGTGTGATGCTAAGCTATATTTGCAAAGTGTAGTTAAGCAGGTGAGACTTTTGGAGTTATAAACAGGCACTGAGCATTATATTTGTCCCTTGTTTGAAAGTTTGTTTTCCTGACTGTCCCACGATTAATACAGAAATATCACTTGTTAAATTCTGTGTGGAACAAAATTAATGATACATTTGTAGGATATTTTTCTATTCAGCACTCAAATACATCAACAGACCCTTCCATTCCTTTCCCCTTCTTCTTTCTACAGGTTTATATTAAGTTTTCAGTGAATATAGCTTGAGCCTATGATACATATTCTTCCCATAAAGCCTGGAGGCCACGGAAGCCAAGAAAATGTTCCTGCAGTATTATATATCCTGTTTTGCTCTATTGGTTTGATTGATTATATTATTTTGGCTTCTATTTTTATATTGAATAATTTTAGTCATTATAAATTGGCTCTAACAAAAGGAACCCAACAGGCCTGTATCCTGTATGATTAGCTTAAGCAAGTTAGCATGAGTGCTTGTAACCTGTGGCATAGATAAAGGGCCTACCAGTGACCCTTTTAGACTTTGGGGAACTGAATGTGTTTACCAAAATTCTAGGACATACCGGTAACCACAAAGTACACCGCAAGCACATGGAAGTAACAGTTCAGTTCAAGGCAATGCTTGTGAGAATGAGCTCATTGTTATTAATATGTATGAATATGTTAGCCGATAGCATAAGTGTACCCAAGATTTATGTGGGTGAGGAAATGAGATTTGGCTGCTGGCATGAATGTGGGTGAGGAAGTTTAGGGACTGACATGAATAACCATGATAGTGCCAACACCCTATAAGAGGGCAAATCACACTGTGGCATTTTGTTTAGCTTTCAGTTCTTTAGTTCCTTCTGTTCTTTTCATTTAGCTGTAGCTTAACTTTTAAATATAATTTAGCTACTCAACGTCTAATCCTTATCTCCACCATCTTGGCATTGAGGAACCTGGAACATTGGAGTCATTTTGACATGCCAGAGATGAGGTTAGGCCTTTCTCGCTTATCAATAAGTCCCCAAGGAAGGGTATGAATATGCTCGTCTAAGTAGCTTTTGTAAGGAATGTTATCATGGGTACCCCATAACTATTATTTTTTCCTGATTCTGTGGTTTGAAGCTTTGATAGCTTTTTCCTTTATCTTAATAAAAATCTCTAAAGTCTGGCTCTGTCATCAGCGGGAGTATTCTTGCCACGCATCCCAAGGGTCCTTACAAGGGTCCAACTCTCCACATTCTCTAATACTGTAGCCTGATTTTGGGATATAAACCTGAGTATCTTCTGGTCAGATCATTGGAGAACCAAAATAAACCTCTAAAAGTCAGGTTAACATCTTCCCATACCTGCTCTTTGGCACAGCAAACCTCCTAGCCCCCATCACAACAGTGTGGTATTGCTGTGTATCACACCTGCCCCATTCAGGTATATATAGACCTCCTTCCTTTAACAGAGCTCCATTGTGGTTATGTGTTGAAGGGTTTGTCTACCCAGTGGTGTAACATACTCTACAGGGGTGTGATTTCTAAAGTGCACTTATTGCTCTGTGTAGAGCCTGCCAGTGCGTTTTAACATGGTAGTACTGTTTCAAGCAGCATGTTAAAGTGTATAAGTGAACGTTTAGTGCACACCAGTGTTAACCAATTAATGCGCAACACATTAGTGTGCTCCAGAAATCACATCCCTATAGGATGCATTATCCCACCATTTAGATAAGCCTCAAGTGTTTTCTCATCTTCATTCCCGTTCTTCTTTTTCTTATGTTTCAAAGTGCTGGAGGACACTAGTCTAAGTGAATGACTAGTCTAAGATTTGGTGCTAGAGTAAAATGATTCTACTGAATGCTAAATACCTATTTCTTTACATCAGGAACTTTTCATTTTAAATCAATCATCACTGAAATCACATTTTCCTCTTGTTGTTTTAGTTTGGATATAAATCAGCATAGTATTGCCAACCCCAAGCATTCAAAAACATCATTCAGACCTGACACATTCATGAGATTTAAAAATGTTATATATTTTGGGCTCCTTATATTTACCTTCTGGTTTTTGAGCCTTTAAATTTACCTCAGATCATATTTTCAAGGTTTTTGCCCACAGCCACAAGGGTTGGAAACTTTAAGTGAAAGCAGAGATTTGTATGCACTTTCTGGCCTCTAGGAGATGAGATGTTAATAAACTCCACCCAATGACTTCTTTTCACTCTGGGTCATCACTTTGGAACAACCAAAGTGTGATCCCCAAATCCATTTTCAGGGTGCCTGTAGTGGGGTAGTCACCCCACTCCTGCCCAAAGGGGTTAAAACAGCCTGGGGAGAGGGCTGCTCTGGGAAGAGAAAAACCTAGGCTGATTGGGGAAGCAGCCTCAGCTGGGGCCACACTCCAGTCAGGTCACAGCTGGCCCTATAGAAGGCTATGGGCCAGAAGCTCACTCAGAGTCTCATTCTAGCTTGATGTAGAGGGCCTGGCTGCTAAGAGCTAAGCAGGCTACTGAGACTGGTGCAGGGCTGGGGAAGGCCAGAGGAGCTAGGGAGCTCCGGCCTAGAACCCCCCCAGGCTGCAGGCCTTGTTAAAGGCCAAATAAGGATATTGGGGTTGTAGAGGGCAACCTAAGGGTAGGCAGAGGCAGCAGGTTCAAACCCCCCTTGCTGGTGATGAGTGGCATTTACACTGCAGTCTGCCCCAGTGAACAGGGGCTATATCGAGACTGGCAGTGGCCATAGACTGAGGTGAGGTGGAGATAGATGGTGGGGGTTCCCTGGGGAGGGGAGACCCAGTGAGACTGTGGGGTACTTCAGGGGGCAGAACCCTGAGAAAAGGGGCACCAGGGTTTGGGAGGGACACTGGGGCAAGTGGGACACCGGCCTGTAGAGGGTGCTTCGGAGACTAGAAACGCTAATTCACTGGATGACTGGCAGGAGGCACTGCAGGGGTGAGTCTATGATAACTTGTTAGTGACCCTATAATAACTTGCCTATTGCCCCCTTAATCTGTTCTTCCTGCGGTATGAGTTTCCAGGATTGTTAAGGAAATACTGATGTGATGGGGCAGAGCGGCCCTGCACTGCTACTGCAGGGGTTAACTCTTCCGTCCTAGCAGAGGGAAGCTATGCCCCAGAAGCTCTGCTGGGCATGCTCCAACTGGGGAACAGGTATAAAAGCATGAAGAGCTGCTCAGTCTAGGCTGACTGCTGGAGGGGAAGGAGGCACATCACCAGCTCCCGAGAAGGGACAGCCTGTGCACCAGGATCTGGAGGCCAGGCAAGTCGGAATTCACCTTGATGCCCAGATGGAGTATGTCACAGGAGGGGAACAGACTGGAGGATGCCCCGAAGTGGAGAACCTGGCATTTATGGTAGGAAGTGACCCAGGGGAAACTTAGAGGCAAATGGCATTAGAGCCGCACAGATGCTTGGCATGTTGCAGGAAGAACCCCGCTGAGCTGGTGGCAAGGGGAACTTGCCACTACCAGGGCTCTTGGTCAGGACCTAGTGGAGAGTGTGGGTCTGGGTCCCCCTACCACCCACTCCCCCACACACCATGGGGATTGTATGGACTCTGGCCGTTAGGCCATACTGCTCCAATGTGGGGAGCAATTTATATGGACCCTGGCCATTGGGCCACATTGCCCTGACACTTGGGGCAAGTTACCTGGACTCCGGCTGCTAGGCTGCACTACCCTGCTTGTGAGGGGGATTGTATGGACTCTGGCCATTAGGCTGCATTGCTGCAATGTAGGAGGCAATTTATATGGACCCTGGCCCGTGGGTCACCCTGCCCAGATGCTTGGGCTGAGTTACCTGGACTCTAGCTGCTAGGCCCACTACCCTGACCAAGGGGTGATTGTGTGGAAGGAGGCTATTAGGGCACAACTGGCCACCCACAGAGAGGCAGGTGCATGAATTTGAGATGGTGTAGTTCTGACACTCCATCTCATCCCCGCCACAAAGGGGTGGGGTGGTGCCAGGTGTGCCACACCTTCCAATAAAGTGATTGACATAGGCAGTATAACGTCCAAAACAAAATATCTTTTAATCAATATAACTAATCCCTAATAGAGTGGATCCTAGAAATCCTAATCAAAACACACAATCCCTGAGACACAAATCCTTTATTGCAAGTTAAAGAGCATTCAAATTACAGTGACATATATTTCAAACAATTCTAAGTGAAATGCTTTGTTACAAGTGGTCAGTTTGTAACAAATCGCTGACAGCAGTTCTGAAATTTGCTTTTAAAGTTTACACAAATAAAATACAATTAAAACGCGCACGCTTCAAGCATACACATTAAATACCAGGCTAACCTATAGTAAACTAAAATTATATTAAAACTGGTAATCTGACTTTATAAATCCATTGATATCACTTTAAAATCACTGTAGCTGCTTTATAAATCCTTTAGTATTTTTCTCTAGTCACTGTTGCTGTTAAGTTCCTGGTCAGTCAGCTTTATTCTGCTCCAGTTTTCTTCTCCCTCTCTGCAGCAGCTTTTCTTTGGCTCCTCTTGCTGGCTTTTGTCTTCTTCTAATTGTCTCTCTCTCCCTGACTCAGACTCTAAAACTGCCTGGAGGAAGCTGGCCTTTTATGCTACATTGTAGCTCCCTTCTAATATACCTTTCTATTTTTAGAAGCAATTACCTCACTGGCATATGCCCAGTATTAACCATTATTTCAGAGTTCTGATTGAAAGCTCTGACCTTTGAAACAAGTTGTGACTGGTATGAGTGGGCTCTGTCCAGCTAGCTGCTCAGTTAACTGACCTCTGTCACCCTTTGTACATGATCAGTAGCCACCAATTTTGCACATACTATTGTCACTTACCTCAGAGCTGTTATTCTGGACACACACACACACACACCCTGGCTCTTAGAAATCCTAGGTTTTCACTGAGCATGCTCAGTGTCTGCAGCATTTATCTCAGGGCAGAATGATTTTTGCTTATTCAGAATAGAGATTAGAAAAACAAAGTGGAGACTGGAGAATTTCTCTAGTAATAAAAGGAGTGATAGCTCCTGAAAATTTTTTACACAAGACTTATGCTCAAAATATTTAGACCAGTTTAGATAGTTTCATTTAATTCTATTGGTTTGATGTTCAGCCAGAAGTTTTATATGCTCAATATTATCATTCTTTACATTAATACTGAATCAAAGGAATATAGATTACTACAAATCCACTTCTACCACAAAGTTCACAAATGTTAATCTACATCAGTTAATAACATTGCCACCTCAAATTTATATAGATATAGATATATAGAGAGAGACCCCCTTCTGACACCAATGTTGCCTCCCTGACAACTGTTAGCAGAATTCTAGAATCTTCTAACTCAGTTTCCCATTAGAGGAGAAATCAGTGATTCATGGTCTTGGTATATACTCAGTGTAACTTGCTTTATTTTTACAAAGACAACAGTCCTGGAACTGAGCTGGTCATAAACAGTATGCAGGAGAACCCCTCATATAGATATCTCAGCCCACACAACAACATCTGGTTCTCAGGAAACTATTTTGTCTCTTGCTAGAGTCAATATTTGGGACAAAGGCACACAGCAAACTCTACCACTTACCATGGATTATCTCAAAAGAGAGCTGTGTAACAAACACAATGTCGGTAAAGCATTGCTGCCCAGACTAAAAGCTGTTTATATTGTTCATAAAAGCTTTTATAAAATCTCAGCACTGAACTCACAGTAGTAAGAAAGTCATTCTGGCTGCTGGTTTTAGTAAATAGAGAGGTCTTGATGTAAAGCAGTCTATAACTAAAATTCACATTTTGTTTTTAAAAGTGGAAATGCATTTTTTAAAAAGAGCAGATTATTGCTGTGTCTCAACAAGTACTTTCTTTAATGAACATACCGCCTGCATAGAAAATACATGTTTGACACTTAACAGACAAGGTAGCTCGAGAAGAAAAATAGTAATTTGCATGCCACGAATATTTTTTCATGGGTCAAAGTTTGGCAACAGTACAACTAAATTTCAGTAAGAAGGTTAAATGGTGTCATTCCAATTATGCTTCTCAAACTGTGGTACTGATAATTTTAAAATTGTAAAACACTCGAGTGAAAGAAGAAGGCATTATCTAAATCAAAGAGTTCTGGACTGAAGAACAAAATGCTGTTATAATTTAGATTCTTGTCATACACTACGTAGGCATCTGGGTGAACACCTCCAGTGCCTTCCCTGTCACTAAGGGGAACAAATACCTGACCCAGTTATCATCAGCCACACAACTTAACTCATGGGACCTCTTGAAAGCATTTAAAAACAGATCTATGTCATTTTCATTTCTTCAGTGAGGCAACAATTTATCTATGCCATCTGAGGGACCAAGTAACCAGGGCCTGTCCACACCTATGAATAATGGCTTTCTTGCCCAGTATTTCCAAAAACCATGTTTTTCTCATTCTTCCATCCTCTTCTCCTCCAGATGTCATTCCTTTTCCCATCTCTGTCACTCTAGCTCTGCTTGCTCATTCTGATGCTTAGAGCAACCAGCTCCAGCTGGCCTCTCTGAAATTTTAATTGTTCTTTCTTGAACTTCAACCTCTCTCACTCTCTGCTGTTCTGTGTCACTTATCCTCACACCATCTGCTCAACTGTCTGGGGAACAGTTTGTGTCACAATCTCCTTGGTTACCTGCAGGCCCTGTAAGAGGAAAAAGGAGCTCTCCATCCATGTTTGGAGTGACTACTCCATCCTGCTTCAGATCATATGAGCACAGCATGGCCACCAGTTCCTATTTCTTCTAGTCATCAGTGGCCAGACATTGACACACACACAAGCCTAGAAGTTGCTGTTTCCTGAGCTGTTCATAATTCATGCTTGCTAACTTATACCTGAAACAAAACAAAATATCTGCTCCCTCTTTTGACTTTAAGAGCAAAAGCGTGAGCCCTTGGAAAGGTTTTTTTTTTTTTTTTAAAGTTTCACACATTCCCATGTAAAAGCAGCGAAGAGTCCTGTGGCAAATTATAGACTAACAGAAGTATTGGAGCATGAGCTTTTGTGGGTGAATACCCACTTTGTCGGATGCATGCATGTATTTACCCACGAAAGCTCATGCTCCAATACGTCTGTTAGTCTATAAGGTGCCACAAGGCTCTTTGCTGCTTTTACAGATCCAGACTAACATGGCTACCCCTCTGGTACATTCCCATGTAAATCTCAAATGCTGACACCATTCTATCACAAATCTTAGCAAGTGCTTTCCATCTGGCCACTCACTATCATTGCTGTGAGGGGAATCCAAGCCCCTCTGTTACTCTGGATTTTGAGATTTTTATACTCTGGAGGCTGAATGGAGACCAGTCATTGTCCCAAACTTGAGGTTCCTAGACACACTCTCCAGGTGTAGACTTTTTATCTGGCACTCTATTCTGAAACTGGGATTCACTGTTCAGCTACCTGCTCGCTCTGGGCACAGCACTCACCCTTCAGACTACCTTGTACTTAGATACATCCTCTCAGAACTCCATCCAAAAGGTGACAGTTCTGGTTATGAAGCAGTTAATGCTCACTCACACACTCTGCACAAAGTCTAACACATTTATGTTCTACTACTTAATCATATAAAGCACTCCAGAGTACAGATCATAAGACAATACATGCATAGCTCCACCTTAGTTTCCTCACTACACCAGGGAGTTGTTTGGATGGAGGTCAGAGTCCCTTGGGCTCTCCAGAGTCCTGCTGTCATATAGCCCTTGTACACAGTAGGTTGTAGGGCTGCTGCTTGCAGGTCAGATGCCTGTGCCAGATAACTGGCCACAGAGCTGCCCTCTCATAAGGATACACCAGAGATCTGTATCATGAGGACATGTGAGCCTTTAATATACTGCCAGATGGCTGTTGTGAGCTTAAGTTAAACATGTTACACACTGCATTACCTAGTATAGTTAGTGCAATTTAGCATTCCATCACATCTCCTTCTTTGTTTCACATCTTTACCATTCACAAAACTTACACTGCCATGCTATCTTTAAAGTCCAGTATGGATCAATCTGTTAAGTCTCTGAATCACATCGTTTTTTTAATTACCTGAGCCAAACAAATGACAACTTGGTCATTTGGCTGTCCATTAGTTGCAATAACTGGCTAGGACCAGTGTGGAATCTTTGAGTCATAACAATATAAAAACACAAGTGTCAAGATCCCAACAAGAACAGTCAAGGCCAAGAGTTAGAATAGAGATAAGTCTGGGAGTAGCAGAGGAGTTCAGTTGTGTTTCAGGTCAGGGTCAACATCACAGTTCAGAGTCTGTGTCAGGTTTAGGGTCCAAGTGCAAATCAAGTTGAGGTCAAAGCCAGGAATTTCCTCATAGCCTCAGGACCTTTATGGTAATAACTCTTAATATTCATGTGTCTGTTTACAAAGAATGGTTGTTGTGAGTTTCAGTTAAATGGGACACATGGTGCCACCTTCTGGCCGAATGGCATGATAGAATTTAACTTTTCATTACATCTGCTTCAGTGCACAGCTCATGGACTGAAACACCTCCCAGCACTCTGAGGTCTTCCTCTCTCCAGCCTCCACTACTAGACTTTCCCCTTTTCGACTCAGCACAGGTGTGGTGGGTGTGGGCAACTGAGCTCAAGTCTGAGCTTAAACTTTTTCTAGCCTGGGATGGGGGTATCATCCCATCATATAGCCTTTCTAATCTTAAAGCCTAAGAATTCTGCTACTAAGCCATCCCGTTCCAAATCTTTTAATTCTCTTGGATGTCTTGAATTACATCTGATTTTACTTGTTGTCATCTCCCCCTTCAACCCCACATATCCATTTAGTCACTTACTTTCTCTCATTTCCTTTGCCGTTACCACTTCACTGTACATGACTAAAATAATTGGCAAACTGGTACAGGGCAACGTATTTTTCTGGCTGTTTGGATCCAATACTTTGTCATTCACAGGCTCCCTGAAAGGCCTGCAAATATGGCATAATTGGTATAGCCATAGCTCTTTGCTCAAGCAACACTTAGTGTTCAGTATTTACACTCGTCCAGTGAGTGTAAATACTGGGGATGCTGAACTGGCTGTGATGGATCAAAGTTAATAAATAAATTATACGGAGGGGGGGAAGCACTTCCCATTGCTTTAAAGTTTTCTATCCCTACCATCCAATCCCACATAAACCCCTGAAATGGCCAAAAGGCCTATGGGACATTAGCTTGGAGTTTGCTGGTTTCAGCAATATTTATGGCCTTTTCTACCCAAGTCACAATTGTTCATGACTGCTGATAAGAGCCATCCATCAGAGGACTATAAAATCACTAGGAATGGTCCTTGTCATGTTGAGCTTAGATATTTATGTATTCGATACACAGACAAATGGCTGGTACAATAAAATAAAATAATAAACTATAACCTGAATATATTTTTTTCTCATCAGGAATCAGGGAACAAAACAGCAATAGAGGGAGCTGTTGCTCAATGGAAAAATAAAACAGCTAACTGCTATTTCAGATTCTTTCCCTCCCTTTCAAGCAAAATAATAATAAAAAAAAAATGCACAAACACAAAAGGGGGGAAAAGGAAAGAAATAAAAAAAGAAACCATGTCAGATATAAAGAGGAAAAATGATTCTGCTCAGTGACTTGATGAACACGTCCCATAATGTTGAGCTTTGGGATAGCACAGCAGGGCTGTTGTGCTGTAGACAGATCCTGTTAAAAAATGTCAGTGTAACAGCTACCCTGCAGCCAAGCCACCCAAGTCCTCGACCTAATTAATTTTGCATGGCTCGGTGGGGCATCCTTTAGGTTCATTCATTAGTTTTAAGGATAAAGCTTGCAGTGTTCTTCCATGCAGGGCAGAGAGAGAGAGAGAATGCAAGAGAGAGAAAGAAAAAGCTGTTTGCGAACACCCTTTGGACAATTAACGTTCAAAAGCAGAGCGGCGTCATCTCGCAGACATCATTTATCTTTATTGACCATATATTTTGCACTGGCTTTTCTTTCTGTGTGCTGCACCACTCTGGGAGATGGAACTGATTCTAAAGGATGCACCTGCCAGATAGGACAGAGCAGCTTTATCCCCACTAATTGGGAAAACTGTGCTTCATTATGATTTACCAGCACGCTATAAAACTGTTTATCTGTTTTTCATTCACATGTGCACAAAATACAAAGCTCGGAGCTTGGTCCATTGCAAGAACAATTAATGCTAGTGAATCCCTTCTGTTTGCTCCTTTTGTTCTCATCTAAGATTCACATCGCAATAATGGGAAATGTATCTTGCTGAAATGGTCAAATCATGACTAATGTGACGTGAACATGGCATATGATTAATACCAAACAGACCACAATGTGAATTGAATGCTTTATTTAAAAAGAAAAAATACAAATGACTAAAATCACATAGTTAACATAATCCATGGTTAAGCTTCAGAATGATAAACAAATATATTTTATACACAAAGACAGTTTCCTCGTCAGTTATCTGCCAATAACTAAATTCTGCCTTTCAAACTGGTGCATTTCTCGTGCTACATCACTACTTCCAAAGCACAGCAGAAACCTTTATTCATTAATTGGTTTTAGGTGTTAGTGACTGTTTCATGGGAAACAAAGAATCGTGAGGTCCTGGTAGGTAAAACATTTTTTCATTTCACCTTTTAAGTACATTTGTTTGTAATTTGTAATGTTATGCTTGTTTTCTTTTAATGGTTTGTGATGTCAAACAGTTTTAAAATATATTTGTTTTTGTAACCCTTCTGCCTCTCTGAGTTGGCATCAACAAGGGCCGGGTTCAGTATCCAGGGGCTCTGTTTCAATAACACAATGCAAAACTGGCTCGAGCCCCCCGCGTGCTGAACGGCTCTGTCAAAGTGAATGGATAATTACACATAGACGATATACGTCTAAAGGTGCCCCAGCGGGGGAGTCTAAGGGCAATACTTCATTCGCAAGAGGAGCTGAGTGTAGAAAACTTTAAGAAAGGAGGAACTGCGCTACGTGAGAAAACAACGGATTATAAACAAAATAAGCAAAACACTCAGTATGTTTGGCAATGTCCTGTCCCCTAGGGTTTATCCAATCACCAACGTCACAAACCAAAGTCTTGGTCAGTGCACCCAGAGTTAAGATTTATTCTGAAGAGTTTACCCCCACCTGGGTGGAAATGGTGGGGGGGGGGCAAGGGTGTTAAGGGGGAACGGGTACGTGGGCAAAGGCAACTGTGCAGGGTCGGGCGCGTGGATTTGCTGCATCTTCACATGACAGCTCCACAACAGCGCATCCTTCAGAGACGTGACCACTAGCGCTACCCAAAACCAGCTCCAACTCGGACTGGTCCATGGGCTTGCATGGCAAAAAATGTACCACTCTGCAGACTTAGCATAAGATAAGGCTCCGCATAGTTAACCAGCACAAATGATAGCTTCTGTAAGCTAGCTACTTTGGATTTAGCTTTAGTGATTTCAGCATTGAGAGGGAAAGCCGGTGCTGGGATCATGTGCACAGACGTGAATTGTTCCAAAGCTTAATGACTCCTAAGGAGCAAATTTGCTTACTTTCAACAGTGAGAAAGAGGAGGTGCAATTGGTGTTCGCCAGGCTTCTAAAAGGGGCTATGACTCAGGTAACACACAAGTCGCCATTCATTTTTCAAGGGTTTTGGGACATTTTGTTAGAGTCGATACTATGATTGAACCTCTCTTATCTAAGCAGTTTCAATATGTTCTAATTATATCAGAATAATTTATTCTCCTACCCATAACAAGAATGGATCGATGTCAAATAACTCCCAGCTCCATGGGCTAATGTGGGTGAGGTGGATTGCAATGCAATACCTAAAATTCTTTCCTCATTCCATAAATTCACCCCAGATGTCAGATGTAGAGTCATCCCTGATTCGCTTACATCTCTTTTAATACATTTTTGAAATTTTCTGGTCAAGTTGAATATGGCTTGTCAGTTAATAAAACTCGTCAGTACTATATGAATTATGAAAAGCGAATAATAAGGAAATGGGATGGGTCATAGAAACGATAAGCTAGAAGGTTAAGTAGAAACAAGATAGATTAATATGATTTGAATGTAAGGGTTTGAGACAAGTTCAAGTAGCTGGCTTTCCACCTGACAGAGGCAATCATGAAGGACAGGATACTTTTCAAATCTTGAGGGACGGAAGTGTTTTATGTGATGTTAGTTTTTGGTATGTGTTTCTCGTTCTGAGAGTGAAGACGAGCACCATGGTGGCTCCATCTCTTGATACAGGCTCTTAGAAGTTTAAAATAGAGAGTACTAGGTAGTGACAGACGAGTTGACTATGTTTTTTTCGTTATGTAATGTGATTTGCATGGAAGGAGATCTGTGCATTGACTAGAAGGAGTCAAATTTGTAGTTTTTGCGGAAAGGATTTTAATTTGTACTTGTAGTACTTAGGCTGGGAGGGTAGTGCCAGTGTCGATAGCTGAAAGACCTCGTACTATTCATTTTAATTTACAGAATAATTTTGTCTTTTTTCTCTTTAATTAAAATGTTCTTGTTTAAGAACTGATTGTTTTTTTTTTGGTAGAGAGACCCCAGGGGACAGGGTTGGATTCACAGGAATTGGGGGGAGAAGGAGAAGGGAAGAGAGAGGCTAATTTTTCTGTGGTAGAATAGCTCGTCTCTCTCAGGAAGAGTCTGGGAGAGGGAAAGAGAAGGAGGGGGAAGTGAATTTCCTCTCTGTTTAGAAGATTAAGGAGTTTGAGATCACAGTATCTCCAGGTACGGGGAGGAAGCCGTTTGAGAGAGTATGGTGGTGAAGGGTCTTACTTTCTTTGTGTATAAGATCAGAGGATCTGGGTCTTGGGTTCCCCGGGCAAGTTGTTGGGGGGGACCCATAGTGTACCAGGCACTGGAATTCCTGGTTGGTGGCAGCGCTACAAGTACTAAGCTGGTAATTGAGCTTAGAGGAATTCATGCTGGTACCCCATCTTTTGGACGCTAAGGTTCAGAGTGGGGAATTATACCATGACAGATGGTAACAGTGGCATTACAAGTTTGAGAAACGTCAAGCCACATAGATTCTTTGGAAACACTAAAATATACAGAGGTACAGTGAGTTTCCTTCAGTTGGGAGGGTCTCTCATCCTTCATTTTGAATTCTCTCACACCTCTGTCTTCATAGCATACAGGTAAGAAGATTACTTACATTTGCACACAGAAACCGGAAAATTTCACACACACAAATTTCACACCACAATGCTGAATCCATCAGTGGGTCTTGTTAATACAAACTAAAAATAGGCGTGAGACAGAAAGATTAGCTCCAGATTTGAACTTTCTCAGCATTTAAAGGGAGTCCCTTCAATTCAGGTGCTTCTTCCAGGCATGAGCTAACGCCTCAAAGTTTGGATTCATGAGTGAAATCCTGCCCTACCAAAGTCAATGGCACAACTTGCATTGACTTCTCTAGAACCAGGATTTCACTCTAGAACTTCTCTAAAATTAGAGGGGCTTTAGATCTCATGTTCCATTGTGGATCCATGTTTACTTCAAACACTATGATATTTAGCACGATATATTGCTGACTCCTTTACTGTTCAAGAAACAATTGGAATCATGCACAATCTAAGGTGGGTTTAAATCTGTTACTGTATCTGCAATAACCATGAAACATGGATTTTATGAAGCAAATACTTCATACCTGAAGTAATATACATCGTCCATGGGGGAAATCTGATTAAAAAATCTTAAAATGGAACAAATTTTGGCCAAGGTGCTGACTGAATACTCCCAATAAATAGGACAAGCAGTACACTTGTTCTCCATTTATTTCTCCTCTTTCCCCTCCTTGTTGTTTGTGTTGCCCTGATATGAACTCTTCTGAAGTCATTATTTGCAATGAAGAGGTGGAGAAAGGATATTCTTTATGGATAGATGTTTTATGCAGTGTCAGAGACTTAGTGCACATATCTCTCAAGTGACAATGCCTTGTGCAATCAAAAAATACTAGGCCAACATGTTTCAGTTCCTTTTGGTCTCATGAAAGGAGTTCATTCTTCTCAGGAAATCATTATTGCCGGATAGAGAATAATTTTAGCATCTCAGAACAAACATGTTTTTTCTTGCAGCACTAAGCATTCTCTATACTACAAGTGGCACCTGTGAGCAGAACCATTCTGGATATCTTCTAACTTTTAATCTCTCTTATTTTGGACATAGCCACTTCCTGATATTTTGAAATGAGAGACAGAAATACAGGTCTGCATTGACTTGGGAATGTGTGGTGCAATGTCTGACTTGCACATGAGAACTGTAGTGCATATATGTATGTGCATGCATGCACATTCCTTTTATTTCACTGCCCTGATTCTCCTGGCCATCAGGTGGCTTATACAAATCACCATTCAAACCCATAAAGCCACTGCACCCAACTCTTACCTTTTGTTCTCTAAATAGAGAAATATTATGTTATTCCTTCCGCTCCCAAGCTCATTGCTTTGGCTGTCATGATGAAACACATGGAAGAACATTATTTTCATATCCAAATATCAATTCCAGTTCCAAGTTGCTAGAGCTTCAAGTTGCTGTAATGTCGTTTCAGGTAGCACTCTTTGTAGCAAAACACCATGGTGAAAACCACTATGTCAGTCTTATTAATCTGCATTTTGCCCTCAACAAGGTCAGTTGTAATGCTCTTATTTTTGATACCATCTGTTACAATACACCATGTCCTTCTGTCACGTTTTCAGGTGCTCTTTCCCTTCAATCTCAGGGATGCTTGAAAGGTATTTGTTGCAATTTTCCTGTCTACAGAAGTCATTACCGACTGCAAGCAATGCTTGGTTTTATTTACAGCTTCAGTTTTGTGAAGGGATTTCCCTCCACCCCCAACATGTTATCCACCACTAAAAAGAAAAGATGCACTTGATTTCCAGCAAAGCATGTTCTTTGGTTGAGTCTGGCTGGCAGAAAAGAACCATTCCTTTGCCATCTTCAGATTAGCTATGTAAAGGGAGAAAAAACAAGGGAGAGAGTCTAGCCCCATCTCATCTACACTGGAACTGGGGAAATTAGTTTTTAATCTCTGCAATTGGAATGGAATTCTCTGGCAGCAGTATATGCAGACAAGCAAAAGAAAAAAAAACTCAGCTACTTAGGAGCATTACCGATGTGGCAAGATGGGCGATTCAGAAACAACTTTTGATGACAACTGTGTCTCAAAAAAAGGATATGAACTGGCAAGAAGAAGAGCATGACTGCAGGAAAGATAGGCACTGGCTAGCAAACTTTAAAAAAAAAAAGTGTAGCACAAATGGCAGGTGGGGCTAGCCACCCCAAATATGTACCTAGGGTCTTGGGTGAGATCATACTCAGGGCAGGTAGCCTTGCTTATTGCTCGTGCTGACATGGCTGCACTTCTATTTTTAGCTTACTACCTGGATCAGAGTTAGCACGGGTATGTCTACTTGAGCTGGAAATTACTACACCTGCTCCAGTGTAGACATACCCTCAGAAAACAAACACAGTCCTTGGATAGATAAGTAGGGAATTATCAAGTATGAGGAGGGATGTGGTATTACTCAGTATTATTAGTGAGAGTATTGCTGGAATATAGTGTCCAATACTGGGGTAAATTTTTCAGAGACCTAATTGTATGGGGACCCTACATGAAAGTCAATGGATCTAGGCTCTGAAGTGCCTAAGTCACTTTTGAAAAGAAATTTAGGTTCTTAAGTCACTTAAGCAAGTCTTAAAATTTTACATTTTAAAAGAGATGTTGAGAAATTCTAAAGGCTTGAGGAAAGGGCTACAAGAGTGATCTGAGGTCCAGAAAACCTCTGTGACCATGAGAGACTACAGAAATTCAATCTATTTATCTTATCCGACACAAGATTAAGAGATGACTTGATCATAGCCGTTAAGTGCCTACAGTTGGTGAAGATTTCAGACGCTGCAGGGCTATCGTTTTATTTTAACAAACAAAGACTTTAAAAGATTGAATGGCTAGAAGTTGAAGCTAGACAAACTCAGATTAGAAATAAGGTGCAAAATTTTAACAGGAAGTGTAATTAACCATTAGAACAAAGTATCTAAGAAAAGAGTGACTTTTCCATCATTTAAAGTCTTTAAATAAAAATCTGATGTTTTTCTAAAATGTATGCTCTAACTCAATTAGCTTTAGGCTTGATTCAGGAATCACTTGGTAAAATTTTATGGCCTGTGCCATGCTTGAGATCAGACTAGATGATCATAATGGTCCCCTGTACTCTTAATCTATTAATTTGTTTTTTTTAAACGCCTTTAGTTAAACTGGTGAAATCCTCTGGCTGGGCACTTTTATTTCAGTTTAAGCGTGACTTATTTTGGTTTAGCTTAAACCTGTTGCTAATTGACTTGAGCTAACAAAATAAGACTGGTATAAACCAAAATAAGAGTGTTCACACAGCTTATTGCAAAATCATAAATCTCATATGGATGAGTCACTATTCTTCATCTAGGGGGGAAAAAAAGAGTGTGCTTAACACACAGTCCCCAAATCAAGGATTTTTGGGAGATGGTTGCTGAAGCCTGCCCTCATGTGGTCCCTTGAGTAACGCCCTCTGTGTTTGCACTTTCATATGGAGTACTTCTGTATCAATAAACCATACCCTTGGCATAATATTATGGTATCTTCCCTCACAATCTAGTTGTGCTGCAGATATTCATGAGGCAACCTGTGACCATAAACAGAACTATGGATGTTCAAATTGAACTACATTTCTGAAGTCCCTATCATGGCTTGAAAAGATGGCAAGAAATTGTCACAATGGTGAAACAGTTCTATCCTATCTAATTTATTTTTACAGGTCTAAATTCAGTGTTGTGGAAATATGGATCTATTTTCACAGACAAACTCCATGACATGGAAGACCTTGCTAGCGATCTAGCAGTTTAGTAAGGCAGGCAACCCAAATGTTGCAGTGCTAGGATAGTGTTATATTTCATTAGAGCAGAAGATGAAATTTTAAGTGGAATGTCTAGCCAAGGCAGGAGTTCTGCCACCTGTCACGCAGAGTGAATTTGCAACTCTTATTTCCCCATTGCTGAAATCAGATAGCACTATCAGAGTTTGTGGGGCTTTCAGACAGTAAATCCCCGGAATTATGTGCGGAACAGTATCCAATTCCTTCTATATAGCAATTTTTGCTTCTAACCTGAAAGATGACATTTTTGCAACATTGACCTACATCAAGCAAACTTGCAAATGGGAGTGGAGGAAAGCTCCAGGATTTGCTTATGATCAGGAGTCAACTTCAGGATTTTTGAAATAGTAATTTATATATTTACAATCAAATTTAAAAACATCAGTAAATGAAGGGATCTCTGTTTTCACAGAGTACATAGCAGTTCCACCACTTATTTTTCTTTTTAAAAAAATTGCTTTAATCCACTTATTAATAAAAGAGGTGGTCAAGTTGCTTCCTTATCTCTGTCCTCATGGCTAAAGGTTAAGGTTTAAACCTTACTTTAAATAAATAAATGCTCTTCAGCATTCATGCATACTAATAACCTGCTAATAGTAGGTAGTAGTTTAGTAGGATTAGTGCTGTAATAATATTTTTGTGAGGCGAGGTTCTCATACAATCACTGCTATCTACTGCTCCCTCACAAGCTTGTCCTATTTACTGTAATTGCTGTTCCTTTGTTCTCTTTATATAATTATCCATTATGATGTCCTTCCTTTTGCTGAGGGAGGACAACAGCAATATTTGTACAACTAAAATAAAATTGGTTCAAAATTAGATTCTTGTTGTTGTCTCTTAAAGGAAGTGGCTTTCTGGACACTTTTCAGTTCTAGATTTGTTTAAAATAGCTTCAGTTACAGTGATTACAATCTGGATGAGAATAAAATGGTTTAAAAATAATGCAACTTGGACTTGATAGTTTTCTAGAAGACACTGAACTTCAGTTCACCATCAGCATTCAAAAAGCAACAGAACAGCTGTTCTGAAAGATGCACTTAATGAGAGAATCTGGCCCTTTCTGAGTTCATCTTTGTATTGTTACTCCAGTCTTTGAATATTTGTGTAATGCAATAACATTCATCTTCATAACAACTTCAATGACAGATTCAAAATATACTGACCTTGGGGAGCTAAATGTTTTATGCAGTACTCAAGCTGAAATTAAAATACTGCATTTCATATCCTTTACATCATATCCTTTACATTTTGTCCTTGTATACACTTCCTCCTTACCACTCCCCTTAATATGTAGGGAAGGTATATGTTACACATTTGATATTTTACTTCATGTCTTATTCTCTCTAAATGTATTGGATTATAACTCCATATCTTTTTCTTTCTAGGCAGAAGATACATTTTTTTCCACCTAGAGTTATCATTATGAAAAGTATGGGAATGATAAGAAGTTGCTACTTTGTGGTCTAGATCAGATTAAAAAAAAAAAAGAAAGCAATCTAAGCCATATATACAAAAAGCACTGTATTTTGATCCATTTTCTCCCATGACCTTCCTTCTGTTTAATGTCTATCTGGTGAATGCACAGGAGAATCTCTTGACTCCCATTTATTTTACAAGGCTTGCTGCAAAACTTCTTTTAGACTTGTTAAGTAAATGAGAGAATTCTGTGAAACATATTAACGGGCAAAATTTTCCCATAAATTCCCCGAGTACAAAAGATGGATCAAAGTCAAAAATGTTTTCATTTTAATAAGGAATTTTTAATATTGTAGACCAACTGAGCTATTGCTGAAGAATTTTAGCCATCTACTAGCCAATCCCACTGCAGTATCCAGCTCCTGTGGGAATTAGTTTTGCTGTGCTTGTATGAGATATGCTATCATGAAATTACAGCTCATATCACTCTTTGGTCTGTTGGCCTGTTATGACTGCATTTCATTTCCAGCTCGTAAAATTTGATGTTTGTAAATGGCAAGCCCATCATTTCTTATCAGAGCATGTCCAGCATAACTGCCATTAATTATACAACTCTCTATCATCCCAGGATGCTATACTCAAATAACCAGGAGCTGAAATTGCTGCCAGGACTTCTGTCATCAATTGGAAATATATTTTCAACTTGTTCCTTGAAAAATAGTGTCTTGGATTATGTCTCTGGTTATGACTTTGTGAATGTTATTTTAATAATAGATAATGGCTATTACTGATTCCCTGAGTAATTTTAAAAGATAGTAATAGAAATTTTTGTCTGGAGGCGAGATACCCATGTGCAAACCACTATTCACCACTGTGCATCACATCTGCTTGCCCTGACATATCTCTTTTTAAAATCAGTTTGTTGGCTTATTTCTTAAAAAAATACATTACAAAGTCACATCAAAAATTGTCACAAATTATTTTAAACACACTACAATAGGATTGTAAACTGGAAAATATAAATGTAACATTTTGACATGTTTACAGAATGAAAGCCAGATCCTCATTTGGTAAAAATCAGTGTTGCTCTATTGAAATCAATGGAGCTAGACCCATTTATACCAGCTGAAGATCCATTTCTGACACGAGCAAATATAAACACTCTTTTCAGAAACATTTATAGGAAAGTTATCAAACCAGCATAATTAAAATAGCAATCATCCATTTCACCATTCCTCTCCCACTCACTCGAACAGTGGTCTCTCACAACATAGATACTGTGCCACTCCGATTTACCCTGCTGTCACCTTCATTCTTGCTGGCTTATATTAGCACAGTGGTCTGATGACTGGTGTGAGTGTGTGTGCGACCTTCCTGCTTATCATGTCCTGCTCTCTGTTCTTATTTGTTTCCTGTTCCCTGAACAAAGTTTTCCAGTTTGTGTGTGTGTGTGTGTGTGTGTGTACACATAGGGTTGTGTGTGTGTAGTTACCCAGGGCCTGATGCTACACACCTGCTATTAGGATTATTATGTTTTGTTCAGACTGTTGCTGTCTTAACTGATTCATGATTATTAACATGTTTTAATTGACCACCTACCTGCATGTCTTGCTTTGATTTCCTTGTGTTTTGGGATTGCTGTTCTGGGATGCCTCACAGCATAACTTTAGGGTGACGAGTGCTTCTATTCTGCAACCAGTGCTGCCTGTACATCCTTTATTTAATGGTGATGGTGTTCTGTTCACCAGAGGTGTATACTCTCTGCAGTTGGATTCAAGCACCAAGCCCTTTGCTCAGCCTGCATGTCATGTATCTCCAACAGTTGTGGCATGATCAGAGCAGAAGTGCAGTGTGTGAAAGATAATGGTATCATTCAGTAGGTGGAAGGGCCTACAGATTAGAACTCACCCACAATGATAGTATACAAGAAGGATGGTGACATTCAGTTGTGCACAGATTTTTAGGGCACCTAATAAATATGTGAAATGTGAGCAGTTTCAAACTGCCAACCTTTGAAGAGGTGACATGCCAGGTAAGTGGATCTTGAATTTTCTTTGGGTTGGATTACTGATCTGGTTACTGGCAAATGCCTATGGCTGAAAGTTTGCAGTTGCTTTTGATTTTCAGAGCACCATTTGGGAGGTTCTGCTATTAACCACTTCCTTTTGGTTTAGTTTCTGCTCCTGAGGATTTCAGAGAGTGGTCTCTCAGCTCCTTAATTATATGCAGAGTACCTGTTGCTATTTGGATGACGCTTTCATCTTTGCTAAGACCCTTCCTGAGCATAATGCTATTCTGGACCAGGTGCTAACAAGCTGCCATAAAGTTGAATGTGGCAAAGTGCAGTTTTGAAGAAGATGCTGTAGCATTTCTATGGCATTCTTTGGCAATGGTGTGAAACTGACACCTGAACAACTACAAGCTGTTACTTTGCTACTATCACCCACTGATTGTAGCAGTTTATGTTGGTTCCTTTGCCTCGCTCAATACACAGGTGGCTGTGCCCAAACTTAGCCCTATTTGCTATTGAGACACGGGCAGGAGAGCAGAGTGGCAGCAGAAGCGGTGGATGACAACGGATGCCACGAGAATAGATATTTATACCAAACAATGAGAGGACCTGCGAGGTGGATTCATGGCACTAGGAGAGCAGGTGAGCAGAGTTGCAGCAGAAGCGGTGGTTGGATGATGACAGTTAGCAGTCCTACTGCACCATCTTCTGAAAGCAATGTGGTGTCTGCACCAAAAAAAGGCGTGAAACGATTGCAGTTGCTCTCACGGAGGGAGGGGTGACTGACAACATGTACCCAAAACCACCTGCAACAACATTTTGCCCTATCAGGCATTGGGAGCTCAACTCAGAATTCCAGTGGGCAGCAGAGACTGTGGGAACTGTGGGATAGCTACTCACAGTGCAACGCTCCGAAAGTCGACGCTAGTCACGGTACCGTGGACGAACTCCGTCGACTTAATGTGCTTAGTGGGGACACACACAATCGACTGTATAAAATTGCTTCCTAAAAATTGACTTCTATAAATTCAACCTAATTTCATAGTGTAGACATACCCTTAGTGCCCTTGCCAAGTTGCTGTGGGATTTAACCCAGGGCTAGGAACAATTGTTTTGAACTAAAGAAGCCCTGTGTCAAGCCATCTGTCAAAGCCAGTCCCATGCTTATTTTGATCCAAGTAAACCTGTAGTGATTCAGTCTGATGCATACAATGGGGGTCTGGGCACAATTCTGCTCCAGCAGGGATGGCAGGTTATATCTGCATCCTGTAGTCTCAGCCTGATGCAAGCAAAGTATTCCCAGACTGAGTTAGAATTCTTGATGATGGTTTTAGCTAATGTATGATTCAAAGTCCACCATATGGGAAGACTTTTATATTAGAATCTGTTTGTTTGCCTATTTTGGGCCTCTATCATAAAGCCATTGACCTGCTGAGTGTGAGGGTGCAGTGGGGGATTAGTCAGTTGCCATAGTATGACTTTAATTTGACTTTAATACATATCAAAAGAAGATGCAATTTACGTCTGTTCTTTCAAGAAATTCTGCTCCATTTTGCTCCCTGTTATGCTAAAATGGCAGAGTCCCACATATGTTTTTTTACTGAAACATATGCCGATTGACTTAAGCCATATCACTGACCCCACTCTTCAAGATGCTGAACTGCGCAAGCTGATGTGCCTGCAAGCAGATCAGACAGTGAACTTTCTCCATATTCTACAAAATTCAATCTGAACTCACCATGAAGACATGCTACTTAACGTACCTTATGCAGAGAAGCCTGGGTGATCATCCCCCTGGTGTTATGACAAATAGTCCTGGATGTGGCTCATGAAGGACATGTGGGAATTACAAAGGTGAAGGAACTTCTGAGTAGTTATGATTCATGACCAGGGCTATACTCAGAGTTTTGAGCATCATGTGAAGGCACACTCAGCCTGCACAATGCATGGAACTACTTTTCCTCTGGCCCCTTTGAAACCAGTAGTCATAGACAGACCATGGCAGAGAATTGGAGAGAATATTACTGGCCCCTCAACTACACTGTATGGTTATACACGGACAATTAGGGATTATTAATCATGTTGCCTCTTTGCATTAATAATTTTACAATGCACCTCAAAGGAGTTCACTTTCTGTGATGTTTGGCCTGCCAGAGAACTTTGTTTCAGATAATGGGACACTTTTGTGTCAAGAAAGTTTGAAGGCTTTCTGACCAGTATTGGCAAAATACATTATAAATCTGCTGTGTAACACCTCCTTGGAAATGGGATAGTGGCAAGACAGTATAAGCCTCTGAAGAACCATGTAGCTTGTATAGTGGAGGAACACTGAGATATACACTTCCCTATTGCATTGAGTTGTGGTTTATGATATTCAGAGAACACTCATGAAAGTACTAGAAAAACCCCATTCTATCAGCTCTTCAAGTGAGGACCAAGTTGTCTATGCTGATGGAACAGGTTCATCCCACCTCTTTGCCATCTTTGAAGTTGACTGATGTTATTAGGAAATATACAAGTTTCAACAAGCGTATCTCTGGAAGACTCCATGTGTTTTATTCCGGACAAGCAATGTCTGTTGGCAAGGATCTGGAAGCATTTTTGACATTCGAGGCCCAGTCTTATGAGCTGCAGGGTACAGAGTATGCTGACTGAATTTACCACATGGAGAACATGTTGTTAGTCAGTCAGATATACTGCCTACTGAAAAGGGAACAGGTAGTGAAGAGGACACTTTTCTGCATATGATGATGTGATGTTGCGCCACAGCAACAGCATCCACCTCCTGAGCTGAATTCGAGACTAACTATCTCCCTGCATGTCTTGCTTCAATTTCTTGTGTTTTGTGATTGCTGTTCTGGGGTACATCAGAGCATAACAAGTGGTTTGGCCCATTTATCAACTTGCTTCTCAAAACACTCTCATGGTGTCTTCCACTACAAGTGCTATGTCTCATAAAGATGTTCACAGAAGAAGAACATTTTATGGAAGAAAGCAACTCACTCAAAATCTGGTCTATTTGCGCTTAAAATATGCCTCTAAGAAATTTATTTCCAGCAGAAAGCTTGGACTTTTTTCCATCATTCACTCCATTTGTTCAGGATTCTCTCTACACATCATCTTTATAAACCCATCCGAAACACACCTGAACTGCTACAATACAACAGTGACAGAGTGTTATATCCCTTCTCTGATAATATGTTCCAGTAAATAGCCTTAACATATTGAATCTGCACAGAAAGAGAAATGTGTAGGACTAGAACTAAAATTCAAACATAAAGATCTGATAGTAAATTTTTCACTTTTTATGATACAGATCAAATTCTCATTAACTGCTTTAATGGCCAATGTGACCACAGTGCTGAGTGAGTTTTAAAAACTGGAATAGAACAAACTCTTTTAGTCATCAGCTCATTTTTTTTAATTGTGTTTTTTAATTTTCATGAGACTATATTACATAATTCTATAGGAAACTTATGATTCCAAGCTAAAGTTTGTTCCCAGATAAATAAATTATAGCACAGTACTTCAGACTTTCCAACTCATTATTTTCTCATGAGTGACAGGACTTCAGAGGGGGCTGGAGGTCTGCTCACGATGACTTGAGAAGATCCAGCCTCCTCCTGAAGTTCAGCTCTGTGGGAAGCTGAAAATGTCTTTCCCCTCGACTTGCCATTCTCACAGGAGGAGAGGGGGGAAAAAGGGAGCAAAAAGCCCAGCAGCTCAGCACAACTTTGCTCCCTTCTCCCTTTCCCTCCTATGAGAAACATGGACAGGATGGTGCTTCTGCTCCCTTCCTCCCCTTCTACTCCCCACCCCACAGCACCTGACTTGAGAAGGGGCAGAGGGAGTGAAGAGCCCCTGAAGCTGACTCTGCAGCTTGGGAAGGGACTGCCACTTCAGCCTTGCAGGCCTAGGAAAGGTGGGGTGAAGAACCTTAGGAAGTGCAGTGGTCAGGCTGAAAGTGCAGGGGGTTGAACTGGGGTGAAATGAAATTATTTTGATGTTTTGTTTTAGCAAGAAAAAATGAAAAAAAATAATTTTTGGTTTTAACAGAATGGATTTTTTTTCTGTTTGGGGGCTGAACCCGCCCCTCAAAATCAAATATTTGCTTAGCTCTAATCCTCAGTACTAAGTACTAAGACTTAGTGAATGAGACGCTGGGCTGGAAGTCAGGAGACCTGAGCCGTGTGTAAGTTTGTGAAAGTTACTTCATCTTATTATACCCATCTCTAAACTGGGGAAAATGATACTTACTTTCCTTTGTAAAGCACTTGGAGGCCTATAGATGAAAAGCATGGTAAAATGCTAAGTATTTTTATTATCTTAACAACATCCTAAATTGTGCTTGAGCATGTTTACTTACTCTCAAGAGAGCAACTGGAGTGTTATTTTGCAGTGTGGTCAGCCTAACTCAGTGTTTCCCAAACTTTTTTGGCCACGGAACACTTTTTAGCCTATTATTGAACACTTATAATATAATTTTGTAGTCGTTTGGTTTTCAAATAAAAAATTGCATTATTTATGCTCAAATATATGTTGTTATATAAAACAAAGCCAAAATACAAATTTAAAGCAACTTGAACTAACAATTTCTAACTGGAAAGCGCATATGGAGTAGTACAAAAATCAAGTGTGAGAGTCAAAATTAAAAACAGTGTTCTAATTAAAAAAAACTCTTGTTTTTTACATATACACAAACACCAAACAAATTAGATTTTTTACTAGGAAAATCTATTTTTATAAACAGAAATACAAATTTGGATTTAATGGGATTGGTGTTTCTGCTTTTTTCTATCACAAATTCGCTTAATATTAGGAATAATGTTGGAAAGTTGAATCCTCATGTCAGGTGCAGCATCAATTCTATTCCTATATTTGGTTTTTGTTGCACTATAATACGAAAATCCCATCTCACACAAATAAGTTGTAGCAAAAGGAAGGAGCACTCGAACTGCATGTTTGCCACATTAGGGTACTCTTCTATTAGGCTGCTCCAAAAATTATTCAACAGAAGATCCTTAAACTTTTGTTTCAAATCAGAGTCAGAAATTAAGTCATTTAGGCTTTCATAATCATGCGCAGTAAAACCGACTGGTTTGGCTGTAATTACAAACATATTTTGAACCCAAGCATTATCATCAGTAGTTGTAGGAAAATATTCTAATAAAGAGGCCTGCAAGTCATGTAAGTGCTGTAAAATGGCGCTGGAAACTTCTTTATGGACTGTAGAATTTATTTCAATGTATTTATTTATTTATTTTCATTTATTTATTTATTTCAGAAATTCATGTACTGTAGGGAAGCAGTTAAAGTTATTCTGTTCTACAGAAGATGCCCAGAATTCCAGTTTCTTTTTTAACGATGACATTTTATCCATTGTAGTAAAAATCATCACATTCTTTCCTTGCAGCAACAGATTAATTTCATTTAATTTTACAAAAATATCTGCAAGATACGCAAGTCTCATTAGCCAAGAGGAATTTGTCAGAGAGTCATTAAATTTTCGTCCTGAATTATCTGAAGGGAAGAATACCAGTCATTCACTATGAAGCTCAAAAAGTGTCACAAGCACTTTTCATCTGGATAGCCACCTCACTTCTATATGTAAAAGAAGCACTTTGTGCTGACTACCCATTTCCTCGCACAAAATTTTAAATAACCTGGATTGAAGTGGTCAAGATTTGACAAAATTGATAATTTGTACTGCTTCATCGAGCACAATTTTCAGATATGCTGGTATTTTTTTAACTTCAAGTGCTTGTCTGCGTAGAACACAATGGCTCTTAGTGCTTTCTGGCGCCATTCTTATGATTCACGTTACAGCTCTCTTCATCTTCCTGGTCATTTCCTGAGCACCATCAGTACATACATCAATACATTTTCCCCAACTAATTTCATGCTTTCTGATAAAATTCTTGATGCAGTTGAATATTTCTTCTCCAGTTGTGTTGCTTTGCAGAGATTCACATAAAGCAGGTCCTCTTCAATAATATTATTAAATCTATATCAGACAAACACTAGTAGCACAGCAAGTCCTGAAACGTCAGTGGACTCATCTAGCTGCAATGAGTACTCATGGCAAATTTTCAGTCACAAACTGTTTCATCAGCAAGATCTTGAATATAGCGTGAAACAGTATTATATGACAACTGTACAGCATCAACTTTTTTACCAGACTGCTCACTCAACGTGCACATTACAATATTTTTTGAGCAAGGCTTGACAAGCATTTCTCCAATAGTGTGAGCTTCTCTGGCAAGCCACTATATGGTAACTTACTCAATAAGATGCCTCTGTTGCACTTTTGTTGTCTGTTTTAGCAATTTTAATCATGGAAAGTTTACAATTTCCAAGTGAGTCACGCTTCCTCTTGAAAAAACTTATATCTTTTTCTTTGTATTCAGCATGCTTGGTTTCCAAATGCCTATGAAGTTTAGCAGGCGCCAATGAACTGTTTGCTAGTATTTTGTTGCACATGACACACTGCGCATCAGGAATATCTTTATTGCCAACACATGTAAAACCGAAAGACAAATAACTTTCATCATACTTTCATTTTGGTCTTTTAACACCTGCTTCTTCTTGTTTTTTGATATATTTTGGTGGAAATTCTTTCACCCTTGGATAACTCACTACTACTAACAGATTTTTTGGCAACAAAAGACTGAGATTGTTCATCCTCACTTTGAAGTGTCATAATATTTTGCTCATTTATTTTGGACACAGTTGGAGTACCTGAAGAACTTGATTTTCATTTCAAAGTTCCTTCTTTTAGCCACAAATCCATAGTGATTAGGTTTAGTAACAATATTTAGAAATACTGATTTTTGTCAAATTTTGTTTGTCAAAAATATTTATATTGTTTTGAGTGAAGCTAATTTAGTTGTGCTTATCACACGCATGGTAAAGACCCACAGATTTGAACGTGTTGAGTGAATATGTTATATTCAACATGGTGTAAAGAGAATGGTGTGTGCATACCACTGCAGTTTGCTCAGCCTCGAGCGGAAAGGGTATCATGTCACTAACTGAAACGTGTCCGAAAGGGGTAGACATCAACATGCTTGCATGCCACGTTCTCTTTATGCCATGATATTCAATACACGATCTATCAATAACTGGAAAAAGAGTTTTATGTTAAATTATAGTAATTCATAAAGAGTTGTAAACTATGCTTCAAACATACCAAATTTAAAATTAAAAAAAATTAAAGACTCTTTTTTCTAATTATGATTCTTTCACTGAACACCTATTCACATCGTGCAGAACACCAGTGTTTGGGAAATACTGGCCTAACTCATACGAGGCTGACACAGGACACGTAACTTGTGCGTAGATCACGCGAGTTAACTCTAATGAAGATGTGTGCCACAGGGCTAAAAAAGGGATATGAGTTAGCTGGAGAATGGATGTTCCTGAGGAGACACCGGTTTGACTGCAAGGCTCAGCATATAGTGGCTGTTGTTGTGGAAAGATAGGAGGTGGCTGAAAGTGGATGAAATGGCAGGTCTGTAAGTTGCTGGGCATAACAGAAAGTTGCAGCTAACAGCAGGCTTTGGTTCCTGTGACTGTAGATTTATGTAATGTACGAATAAAAGACTAATTGTTAAATGAGATTTAATGAAAACACACTCCTCATGCAAATGAGGTACTAAACCACACACCATACTCCTGCTAAAAGCATGAATAAACTATCAGCCATATAGCCACACTCATTAATGCAGACTCAGGTGCCCCTGTGCTCCTTGTCCTGCTCATTACTTTGCATCTATATGCATGATTGTCCTCAACTACACAGTGTGGAATCCAGCCCTTACTGTAGGTGATAGAAGCAGTGAAAGGGTGTCAGTCAATAGTCCTTTTCTGCTGCCTTTGTGGAAGTAATTACTATAACCAAAGGAGAAGCATGCTTGCTTAATTGTTCTTCAGCTGCTTCCAGACAGTGATTTTTAAAATGTATTTCACATTCAAACATTTATTTCTAAAACAAAATTTTGAAAGTTTTCCTCTTTGTTGAAGATGAAAGTTAATTTTGAATAATCTTTGCCACTTTTACTCTTCATGAATTTCCTGGAGCAGCTTGGTAATTTCTCAAATGTGCTTGTCTGAAAATATCTAAAATGTCTAAAGTTCAATTAAGAATGATTCTTGGTCTGAAGCTTCTTCAACGACCAGTGTATTGCTTATGCTTGATCTTCTGCTTTTGAACTCTTCTGATTAGATGCCCACGTCATAGGGTGTGCATTTCTATTCTTATTTAATGAGTGTAACTGTAGAAACAAGTTCCTGATACAACTACTTATAATTCTGAATACAAACCAGGGTCTGTGCAAATATTCTACATTGTGTACTTTTTTTATTAGTTGTGTTGCTTCTGTGAGAATATTAATTGAAAAAGTTCAGTTTAAAATTCCAATTTTATGTCAAAGAAAATGTTGACTATGAAGACATTTCAGAGTGGTGGTTTTTTTTTTTCCATTAGATATCAGACCTAACAAGAAGTAATCTCTTTGCACTAATCTTGTAGACAGGAAAAACATTAAACTAATTCATGGGATCTTTTCTGCCTTTTATTGTAATTAAAAAGAATATGTTTGTATTCAGCACTCCAACAATCATTGCAGTGGTGCAGTTTTTCTGCCCTCACACCTCAGTGAGCCAAGGGTAGAGCTGATGAATCAGAACAATTTTGTTACAGGAAGGTTATTGTGTATTGCAAGCATGCTCTGTGCTGCCTCATATAAAATACAGGGAACAAAAAGAGAGAGGTGTAGCCACTTTGCAAATTTGGAATCCTTTCAGTTCTGAAGAAAAACTGAGTGAACTCCATAGGTCTCAAGAAGTGTGGAGGTTTTGCTTGATAAACATATCCGCAACAAGAAGGAGCTACTATGAATCAAGTCGGGAGTTGAACTGAGCAAATGTATTTGGAGAAGCTGCTCTCCAATAAGCTAATTTATCCAGCACTACCATTATTAAATACACTGTGGTTTGGTGTTAATAATTATTTCAGTTTTCACTGTGGAAGCTCAGTCATTACTTAGCTAAAGCTCTGGAAATACTAATGCAGTCACTTGAGTAAAAAGAGCTACAGATTCCTAACAGTGCAATGGAAGGCTTAAGTAGATTTAAACACCTTTGCTTTTGTTGATAACTGCCGCAGTGGAAATCCAACAAAACTTCCATTGTTGTCAGTTACATGTTCCGCTTAATTTCAATATGTTTGCAATAATAAAACCACACTAAATACTATACAATTCTGTGGCAATTGTCACCCAAGTTTCTCAAAACACTTAACTAGTGTTTCTAATTTTCTTAAACCTATATGAATGGCTAGCGATATATCTGCAAATCTCTAAAGCTCTTAAGATGTACATGTATGATCTATCTGTATATTTGGATATTAGAAAGACAGGGATTTTGCCTGGTGTACTATTGGAGGGAAGTTAAATGGAGTTTTTTGCAATAAAACTCTAGATCAGAATATGAACTGATTTACATCAATGTAAAATAGGAAATAATTCTACTGAATTCAGTGGATGTGTTTCTCATTTACACGAGAGTAAAAAAACAATAGCATTTGGCCCACTTTCAGGATATCAAGTGATGTTTCCTTGGTTGTGTGTATATATATATATCTCACTTATTACAGAATTACATCATCATCAGAACTTACATTGATGGGTCATACTGTCAGGAAATTTTCTAGGCATTCCTCAGATCTGCTAGGTTCTAAAAAATAACCCTTTCTCAAGTGTTACATACACCACAAGTACCTCACAGAACAAAGTTACAGAATTCTGAATCAGATAAGTTCCCAAAAATCCTTTTTAGCACAGGACGTTGCAACTACCTAATCAGTCAATTATGCCCACTTTTAAATATAAATTTAACATCATCTTTAGAAATATTCAGTGTAATACATAAACTGATGTATTGTAGTTATAGAAAAACATTGTAAACACATGATAATCCATGAGAAGAGTAAAAAACATATATATATATATATACACACACACACAAAGGGACATTCATGCTGTGTTTGCATAGCATCTAGTACAATGGGATCCTAGTCCATGACTGGGTCTCATAGGCACTACAGACATACGAATTACAAATAATTGTAATAATTATACCACAGTAACGACTGGTATCATAACTGATTAATTTTTCCTTTGTTGTTCCCTATGTTATATTTTAGGCAGAGTTAAACATGGGGGGAGGGATAGCTCAGTGGTTTGAGCATTGGCCTGCTAAGCCCAACATTGTAAGCTCAATCCTTGAGGGGACCCTTAGGAATCTGGGGCAAAAATTGGTCCTGCTAGTGAAGGCAGGGGGCTGGATTCAATGACCTTTCAAGGTCCCTTCCTGTTCTAAGAGATTAGTATATCACCAATTATAAATACAAAAAAAAGCTAGTTTCACTGACTATTAAGATTGCCTGAAACTTCCCATTATAAGGCCAAGTTTTCAGTTGCTTATAATTGTGTCAAATTTTAACTGTTTGGACTGAAAATTTCCACACACATATCTGCCTTAAGATAAAATTTGTTGGGAAATATCAGCCAAAACATTCCAGCCATTTCTGACAACAATGTTAGAGAAGAATACATAATTTTGTCCAAGTTAAAATATTCTGATGACTTTTTCTAGGGCCCCCATGCTTTGAGGGTGGGACTTCTAAATTTAAAAGGAGTGGCCTTTGAGTCCAGGATGTTCGTTTTGCTGTTCTCATGAAAATATGCCAAAATTTGGCCAAGTTATAAGTCTTTGCAAAAATCAGTTTCCACATGCTCAGAAGAGAGATGTTAGCAGCTAAATTCTGCAAAGATTCCATCTACCCTTGACATGCTCCAGCCTGGGGCTGAGCAGGACTTTCCCTGAACTGACTCTCCTGTGTTCTCACTGACCCCTCTGCTGGGCCCTGGCATAATGGAGGGCAAAGCTGCCTGATTTAAATGCAGCAGGGACAAGAGTTGGAACTGTTGAGTTTGTGTAAGCTGGGGAAAGAGGCCAGCAGGGAGGAGGAGAGGAAAACGGTGACTGAGCAGAATGGGAGATGAGATGTGTAGATTGGGACATGGCCACTTGAACTGTCTGGACAAGAAGACTAGGACTGGGAAGCAGTGGGTAGGAGAGGAAGGAGGGAAGACAGAGCTGATAAGAATCCAGGATGGAGGGGGAGACCTGGGGGTGGCTGGGAGGATATGGATAATGGGACTGAAATGAGAAATCTGAGAACTGGAGACTGGGACTGGCTAGGTGAGAATAGGATTGGGACAAGGAACCTGGAGTGGGGAAGAGACAGGAGTGAGACAGACAGTTTAGACCAGGGATCAGCAACCTGTTTAGACAGACAGTTTAGATCAGGGAAGCACATCCCTTGGTCCATGCCGCTTTCTGCCTGGAACGGTGAACTGCGGCCAGTGGGAGCTGCAATCGGCCGAACCTGCGGACACTGCAGGTAAACAAACTGGCCAGCCCACCAGCATATTTCCCTGACCGGCCACGTGCCAAAGGTTGCTGATCCCTGGTTTAGACAGAGTAAGGCAAGAAAGTTTATGCTTGTGGGGAATGGACATGTAACAAAGGAAGGCTTCTCCCTAGGTCCCATATGACCCACTGCCACACACAGAGTTTCTTTTAAGCAATTTTATTTTTCATCCATTTCAAAACAATTCTTCAGCTCACAGTGGACTGTCGCTCCTAGGAGATTTTTCCCGGTTAGCTCTCAGAATCTGACTGCCTCCCCTCCCAAGGGTCTCTGGCAGTCCTATTGTTCCTGCTTTTACCTCTTGGAGTTTTTCTTTCAGATTTTCACTGCCTCCAGGTCTCCCAGGGAGCAAGCAGTGAAAAACCCATGTCTACTCTCTCTGTCCCTTCTCTGTTTGGGTTTTAGCTTGACTCACTGAGGCTCCCAAAACCAGATCTTTCCTCTTTTCTATGCTTAGATGCCCTCTTTTACAGCTCTTTTGGGTCAGGTGATGTGGCACAGTTGGCCTGGCCTTGCTTCCTATTAAAGGGCCAGTGCCACCCTGTGACAGGGCAAAAAAGTCTGTGACCAGTAGACACACTCCCCTCCAGATTCTAGAATGGAACCCAAGCTCCCTGAGTCTCATCATTCCTCTGTTGTCAGCAAATATCTGAGAAACACACTTTCAAGGTTTTCTCCCCACTTTGAACTTTAGGGTACAGATGTGGGGACCCGCATGAAAGACCTCCTAAGTTTATTTTTACCAGCTTAGGTTAACAGTACACTGCCATCACCAAGCATTAACCAAATATTTAGGGAGAGTCACTTGGAACTTTGCTTTTCTCCAAATATCTTTTAAGGCTCTAGTTTCCTTTTTTTTGGCAGGCTTGAGAATAATTTTCCCCAAGACCCTACACCCCTTTCCCTGGGAAGGCTTGAGAATATTCCCTTACCACTTAGTCCTGGCGAACACAGATTCAAACACTTAGATTTTAATACGCTGAAGAATTAATTAGTTTTTTAAAAGAATAATTTTAATTAAAGAATAAAAGGTGAAAGGAGTACCTCTGTAAGATTAGAATGAAAGATCATTTTACAGACAATTAGGTTTAAAACAAAGACAGTTTTTCTTTGGGCAAAACTTTAAAGTTATGTAAAGAACCCAAATTTATTTTTCCTTTTATTTTCAAAAGAACGTACAAACAAGAAAATAAAAGTAATTTAATATTTTTTTTTAAAGAATCACTACTCTATGGGAGTGGGATGGCTTCTTTTGTTTGTTTGTTTGTGGCAAAAGCACACACACAGCACAGACAAAAGACTTTTTCCCTCTTTCAGATTTTAAAGTATTTTGTTCCCTTATTGGCCCTTCTGGTCAGGTGTTAGCTAGGTTATGGGAGCTTCTTAACCCTGTGCAGGTAAAAGAGGAATTAACCCTTAACTGTATGTTTATGACACACACTGGCAAAGTTTGTGTCTCATCCTCATCCAGTGCTGGTCCACATAGATGATAATCTGCAGCTGTTATCAGTTACTCTCTTATCTCAAGTGATAGACATCTGTGTAGTGGATCTAAAGGTTCCAGCTCTACTCACGATCCATGTGTGTATGATGGCATATGGTAGAAATTCTCCTTTTTCAGTTTGCTTTTTTAAAAACATAGGAAATTACACACACAAAAACTAAATGAAAGAACATTATTAAGCTTGTAAAACCAAGCACTCAAAAGCTAGAATTCATTGAGAATCTTTTCTATTGACTTCTATGCAGGGTTTCTGGAGCAATTTGTACAGTGAGGGTGCTGACAGCCATTGAACCAAACTATAAACCCTGTTTATAATGGAAACCACTTCAAGACAGAGGGTGTGGCAGCATCCCCAGTGCCTCTTGTTCCAGCACTTATGCTTTTATGGGCTGTGGATCAGATCAGGCCTTATAATGTACCTACCACTACAAGAAACTTCTAAAGCCAATTCATATTAATGGAGTATTCAGAATTGTTCTGGTTTAACCAGATTATTCAGAAACACTGATTAGGAACTAAGAAATATATATATGACATCTAAAATTCACCCCTCCCTCATTCCCCCAAACTCCATTAAAATAACATTATTAATGTTGCAAAGTGAAACATTGAAAAGTTAGGAAGTGTAACCTTAGTTTGGTCCTCTTATGCTTATGTATTATGATACAGTCTTTAATTATATGATAACACTTCTTGCACAGGACCCTGCCTCATTCATTGAACAGAAAGACTCCGCTTTGGGGATGAATCAGGATCTCAGTGAAAGAGGTGCTTGTCTGTAGGTCTCCTGCCTCATTTGTTGCAGAAGTTGGAACGGGTGCAGTGACTGCGGCAGGGGATTGCAGAAAGAGAAAAGGTGATTTATGGTTAAGGCAGCTGAATGCTGCCCTGGAGAGCTGGATTCTATCCTTTTCTCTATCACAGAGTTCCCATGTGATGCTAGGCAAGTCACTTAGAGCATGCTTTTCAGAAGGGGTCACTAATTATGTCTTCTACATTTTCTAGGTGCCCAATTGAGATCCTGGGGCCTGATCTGAAGAAGAGCTGAGCACTCACAGCTGCAACTGGAGTCAGTGAGAGCCATACTTTGAACATATGAAGTGCTATATAATGCCAAGTACTCTGAAAAATCAGATCCTAGACATCTCAGATTGAGTACCCCAAATGAGTGGATACTTTTGACCTTAATCTTTATATCTCATTTCCCACTCTGTAAAATGACATTAGTGCCCACTCACCTCACAAGGACGTAATGAAAATAAATTAATGTTTGGGTAGCATACAGATAGCCAGGGCCGGCTCCAGGCTACAGCGCGCCAAGCACGTGCTTGGGGCGGCATGCCCCAGGGGGTACTCTGCCGGTTGCCGGGAGGGTGGCAGGCAGCTCTGGTGGACCTTCAGCAGGCCTGCCTGTGGAGGGTCCGCTGGTCCCACGGCTCCGATGGAGCATCCTCAGGCACGCCTGTGGGAGGTCCACCAGAGCCGCGGGAGCACCGGACACCCCTCAGGGAAGCCTGCGGGAGGTCCACCGAAGCCGTGGGACAGGCGAGCGGCAGAGCGCCCCCGCGGCATGCCGCCATGCTTGGGGAGGTGAAATTGCTAGAGCCGGCCCTGCAGATAGCACCATAGCAAAGCCCATGAGGAAATCTATACTGTGGTTAATGTTTACTTTTAACTGGCACCCATTCTATTTGCACATACAATTTAGGGTTTGAGACAGGCTCAGAAAAAAGGAAGGGGCTCCACAATTAATGATTAAACCTCTACTACTTAGCAATCCTAAGGTAAACAGCATAGGGTGACACTTGGAGATCCTGGTGATATTCATCTTACTCTGTTTAGTTTAGGCAATTGGAGGTTTAATCCTTAGCAGTGAATTCCCTTGCTTTCATTGGAATCTTAAATGTAGCTTTTTTTTTTAACTTTGATATACCTGGGACCATAGTGCTATATAATCATGAGTGTATGAATGTATCTAATATTTTTCCTTAAACACTTTTAGCTTGCTGACGTCTGGCCAGCAATACATGAATCAAACAACTTCTGATGTGGCACAGCTTGAGGAAGTTTCTATTTTAAGAACATGCTAGCTGTAGATTAGAAATCATGTGTCTGGTCTGGGTATGCTTAAAAATACACATATTGACATTCTGACTGCAGCACAATGTAGCCACCAGCTATTGCAATCCTAGGGTCCAGGAACAGCTGAAGGTTAAACTATTCATAGGACCAAAATAAATTAAGAAGAAATATATGAATTGTCAAGAAAAATCTTGCCCTTGAAAAGTTTATTCTGAATAGGGCAAAGTCAAGAGAAAAGTGCTCAGTCTTGAGATATATATATATATATATATATATGCAATGCATCTACTTAGTGGAGCCTTGAGCTATCACATTTGATGCTCAATAAAGCCTTCATCTGGGCTACACTGAAAATAAAACACAATCAAACAGAAATGAATATGTACTTTGGAGGTTTGCATGAGCTTCCTGTTATTCTACTCCTGTAAGAATCTGATCTTGCCTCCTTGATGAGTGAGCACCTACTTATCTTTCTCTGATATTATTATTCTCAACCTAGCCATTTGGGATATGTTGTAGGTACTGGCAGCTGCACATTGCAGTTGGGTTTTTTCAAGAAAAGGCAGAGTTATGAGGGGCCCTGAGGGTAAGGACAAGAAATTTGACCTTTATATGGAGCAAACCAGGGAAGGCGGTGGAGGGGTTGTTTTGGGGGAGTGGGAGAGGAAGGGCTAAAGTCAGTGGAGTTTACTCTGATGTAGTGAAAAACAGGGTTTGGCCCATATATTTAGTCTTCAATTGAATGAAAGCATCACCAGTATAATTTGAAGTCACTAAGGCTAGGTCTACACATTTTTTACAAAGTGTCCAGTGTAGTCCATGTATTGTCAACTTCATTTTAGTTTCTTTGACTGACTTTAATCCATCTATAACTTTGGCCAAGTTTCTTTCTAACAGAAGTTTCTAAACTGATAGTACATTGGACTTCAATTAATGCATGTTTCTGAGGAGCATTTTTTGTTCAGCCTTATTTTTCTTAATGAGTAAAATGACACCTCACAAGGCATGGATTGTACAAAAAATCAAAATCATATGACAGTGGTGAATATGATGGTTCCAGAGTGTGACTTTGAGGTCAGTGTCACTAAAGGGACTACATGATTACTCATATAATTCTTTGTAGAATTCAGAGTCCAAGTTATTAACCTGGGTACAAGTTATTATCTAGTGCTTAGGAAAAATTATTTAGATTCCATTTGGTCAAAGTGCTGGTGGGTTAAAGTCAGTGAAGGACATAAGACTGAAACTGAAAATAGTAGACTCTACTGGACTTCGTCTCTCTCTATAGGCCTAGCCTGAGTGATTGCAAGTTATACTAATGATCATTTCATTCCCTTGGAGACTAAACATATGAGGCCAAATCTCAAATTTTTAAATTGATTAAGAGAATTGCTTAGAAGAATGCTAAGAAGGCACAAGTGTTTCCTCCATCCCTTTCCTCCCACAAAGGGTCCTTCTGCTCATCCTCCCTCCTTTTGCCTCAGTCATTTCCATAACATTATTTAAAAAAAAAACAAAAAAACAAAAAAAACAGACTATTCTGGCTGCTCCCAGGTCCATCAGTAAATCCTCCTTGGGGAATCCATAATAATAATAATAGGAGATATACCTATCTCCTAGAACTGGAAGGGACCTTGAAAGGTAATCAAGTCCAGCCCCCTGCCTTCACTAGCAGGACCAAGTACTGATTTTTGCCCCAGATGCCTAAGTGGATCTCTCAAGGATTAAACTCACAACTCTGGGTTTAGCAGGCCAATGCTCAAATCAGTGAGCTATCCCTTCCATGCAACATCACTTTTCATATGTCCTTCAGACTAGTGTTAGGGTTTGTTTATACAAGGAAATTTACCAGTCTACTTATTCCAGTACAGTTATACCCTTATCTACCCACGTAGAGATTTAATCATGATGGGTGCCAAAGTTATTCTGAATAAAAGCGTCCACATGGGGAGCTATACCACTCTTATTATATGAGTATAATACAGGTATAGTAATGCTGGTAAACTTCCCCCAGTAGGCAAGCCTTTAGGTCTAATGCAGGCAGTTTGGAGAGTAGTAACTGCCATGATCTGAGTACTGGAGGGATTGATATCATGCCAGGGGAAAGATTAAAAGGGTATGTGTAGCTTTGGCAATGGTGAATGTGATTACATGTCAAGGGTACGCACACAAAGGTAAGAGGGGTTATTTAGAGAGGTAACTAGGAGTAACGGGATGAAACAGAGAAAAAGGAAAATTTGAGGGGATCAGGGAAAAAATCCATTGAGATGTTTTAAGCTGCAGCACAGTCTTCCAAAGATAGCAAAAGGTCCCATCACTTGATACATATAAAATGAGAGGTCAAAGCACTAGAAGCTATATTAGGCTTGATACAAACCTGCTGGCACTGGGGAATGGCCATTTCTTAGTCATATCCTTGACGAGAGGGAACAATTATACGCAGAGTGATTCACCTCTTGGGCAGGCAGCAAACAGTATTTACACCACTGACTTGGAACTAGGGTTACACAAGGGGAGTCCAGCTAGCAGAAGCCTCTTGTGTTGAGACATCACATCTCCATGACTGACCCGGCTTCAACCCTTCCTTGGCAAGTGCCACACATATTTAAGGCAGCAATAGCTGGCTCCCAACCCCTAGTACTTTGGGGGTTGTGAGTAACACACAATATTATGAGTCCCCTACCACAGCCTGTAGACAGTCTTCAACTGGCTTATGCAGATGGCAACTTGAGACTGAATCAAACCTGTCCTATGGCAGGGGAAGCGATTAAATGCATAAAAGATCTTAGTTCTTTCCTGTCTCATTACTCATTCTCTAATTCATTCACGCTTCACTGTAAGATAGTATATATATACACACATATAATACAAAATGCAGGAAAGCTAGTTCTAAGGCAACCATTACTCATGCTAGGAAGCATAAGACATTTATTTCTCCATATATTTACCAATGTTACATGAAAATACAAATTATTTAAAGGATGTTACTCTGCACTGCTAAATAAAAATGTAGCTGCAGCATAATAAATCCCAGTGCAGACTGCAGATTCAGGTACCTGGAACAATTATTTTGGAAAAAAAATCTTTTTGCAGTGCTGCCTGATAGCTGGGTGTGGAACTTCCTGCTGTACAAAGCACCACCTTTTTAGGACATTGGTCTATATTGAAAGTAATATCAAGATGCACAATCCGCAATTCATATCATTTTGATTTTCATTACTGGTATTAGTTATAATTTAACATGTACAGTGCAGTAGCACTCAGAGGCCCCTGTCAGGGTCAGATCTCCACTGTGCTAGGCATACATACAGCAAAGATTGCCTCTGCCTCGAGGATCTTTCAATCTAAATTCTTAGTGCAACAACGTGCTGAGTGCTCTGGCTCAATATCGTGAAGCACACTCTTAACTTTAGGCCTGTGAATAATGTTAATTATGGAGCTGCATGGGGTATTTTCCATCAAAATGATTTTTTGACTGACAAGGCAGATTCTACAAAATTGAAGTTTTCTGTGGAAAAAATTCCATTTTGCTGAAGTTTTCTATTTTTGTCAAGAAAATCAAAACCAAGTGTTTCATTTCAGGTCAGCTAGATTTAGATTGGAATATTTCAATTTGTTAAACATATCTGAAGTGTTTTCTTTGAAGTTAGTTCAACATTAAACTTTTTTTCCCTATTATCATAGAATCATAGAAGAATTAGGGTTGGAAGGGACCTCAGGAGGTCATCTAGTTCAACCTCCTGTTCAAAGCAGGACCAATCCCCAACTAAATCATCCCAGCCAAGGCTTTGTCAAGCCAGGCTTTAAAAATCTCTAAGGATGGAGATTCCATCACCTCCCTGGGGAACCCATTGTGGCACATTTCCTCATGGTAGCTGTAGTTCTAGCCCCCTGCTCCCTTATCAAACTACAGCTCCTACAACGCAACACAGTCTCCTCTCTGACCAACCTACATGAATTTTTTATCAAAATGAAACATTTCAATTGAAGCTTAGGCAGAAAATTCCAAAGTGAACTATTTATCCATTTCTGGATCCATTTTTTTTTCAGAATTTCTGTTCCATGAGAAATGTTGATATTTCACATTTTCCTCCAAATTTCAGACAAAAACAAGTGCTGAAATATCAGAATTTTTCAGGGGATGTAAATTCTGATTTGCCTTCAGCTCTAGTTAGTTATTTATAGCACAGTAGTGTTCACGGCCTCCATCATAAAGTAGGACCCCAATATGCTAGGTGTTGTACAAACACATAACAAAAGACAGTCTCTGTCCCAGTGAGTTTACAATCCTAATAATAGTCCCATTAAAGCTGACTGAGACATTGGATTGGGCCAAATTGATCAGCACTTTGCAGGACTGAATCCTAAAGCCCTGGTCTTACAAAGAAACCTGTGCTTTGAATTCGTTGGGACGACTCATCTTAAGAAGAAAACTTCCATAAATAGTGACAGAGCATGTCTGCAAAAGGGAAAGATTAAGGTTAGAAATATGTACAGGTTGCATATGTGTTATGTACGCAGATAGATTACCAGACAGCAGTTGAATTGAATTTATATAGGTATGGAAGTTACAAGTAATTCCAATTTGTCCTGAGTAAAAGCAGAGAGTGTAGCCGGAACTTCATTGGTGAGGTTCAGGCCCATCTGCTGCCTCAGTTTCACTATTCAGATGGATGAGCACCATCTTCCCCCCAATTGTCCTGCAGGTTTCCAAACAATTAGGTCACTGAGGTGACTTAAAAGCAGCAGAGAATCCTGTGGCACCTTATAGACTAACAGACGTTTTGGAGCGTGAGCTTTTGTGGGTGAATACCCACTTCGTCAGACGCAGGTAGTGGAAATTTCCAGGGGCAGGTATATATATGCTAGCAAGCAAGCTAGAGATAACGAGGTTAGTTCAGTCAGGGAGGGTGAGGCCCTGTTTCTAGCAGTTTAGTGTTGAAAAACCAAGGAGGAGAAACTGGTTCTGTAATTGGCAAGCCATTCACAGTCTTTGTTGAGTCCAGAGCTGATAGTGTCAAATTTGCAAATGAACTGAAGCTCAGCAGTTCTCTTTGAAGTCTGGTCCTGAAGTTTTTTTGCTGCAGGATAGCCACCTTAAGGTCTGCTATAGTGTGGCCAGGGAGGTTGAAGTGCTCTCCTACAGGTTTTTGATATTGCCATTCTGATATCTGATTTGTGTCCATTTATCCTTTCCGTAGTGACTGTCCAGTTTGCCGAGTTACATAGCAGAGGGGCATTGCTGGCATATGATGGCGTATATTACATTGGTAGACGTGCAGGTGAATGAACCAGTGATGGTATGGCTGATCTGGTTAGGTCCTATGATGGTGTCGCTGGTGTAGATATGTGGGCAGAGTTGGCATCGAGGTTTGTTGCATGGATTGGTTCCTGAGCTAGAGTTACTATGTACGGTGTGCAGTTGCTGGTGAGAATACGTTTCAGTTGGGCAAGTTGTCTGGGGCAAGGATTGCGCTGCCACCAAGATCCGTGAAAGTGTGGATCATTGTCCAGGATGGGTTGTAGATCCCGGTGAGGGATGCGTTGGAGGGGTTTTAGCTGGGGGCTGTAAGTGATGGCCAGTGGAGTCCTGTTGGTTTCTTTCTTGGGTTTGTCTTGCAGTAGGAGGCTTCTGGGTACACGTCTGGCTCTGTTGATCTGTTTCCTTCCTTCCTTCCAGCTAAGTCACAGAAGTCCACCCCTCTTCCAGAGTTAATCAAAGTCCAAAGGAAAACACCAAAACCATCCCCCCACCCCCCCACCCAGCCACAGCACTATCTCCACAGATCTGTCCAATTTCCCATCAGTTTCTTCTCTCTTAGGGTATGCCTACACTGCAAATAAACACCTGCAGCTGGTCCACATCTGTTGACTCAGGCTCGCAGGGCTATAAAACTGCAATGTTAGGTATCCGGACTCCGGCTGGAGCCTGGAATCTGACACCCCATGAATTAGGAGGCCCAGAACCTGGGCTCCAAGCTGAGCCTAGATGTTTGTGCTGCAGTTTTATAGCCCCACAGCGTGAGTGCTGTGAGTGAGGGTCACCTGACATGGTCCAGCTGTGGGTGTTTAATTGCAGTGTAGCCATATCCTTAGCTGCTCCAACTTTCAGCTCTCTTAAGTTCTAGTCAGTCCCTTCTTCCCTTTGTAGAGGGGTGGCCATACTATCTCACAAGGTAGCAGCATAAGGGGAACCCACTGTCTACTATGTGTTCCCAACTCTGGAACCCTAAACAATTGGGATTTCTGCCCCCTCAACACAAATTGCTCCTTGGTTCTTTCCCAGGGCCTTTTCCTGTGTGCTCAGTTTAGGCCTCCCCATGGCCTTTTCCTAGCTATTCTCCTGGGATCATGTCTGCCCTCACTGAAGCCTCTCTTAAATTTGCACAGACTTCCCTTTTATCTCCCAGAACATCCTCAGTCACATGATCCCTTTGTTACATGACCCCCAAACTCCTTCCCTCCATCTGACAAAGTGGGTAATCCTGTCACAGATAAGGCTGAGGCCCAGCCTCCTTAAAGGGTTAGCTCACCCTGTGGCAGAGCAAGCATAGGCTGTGCTGAGCCTTGATCTAATATTACACTTCTGTGCTTTTTTCAAATAAGAACAAATATTTTTATTTTTTTTATTCTCCATGTTCTTCCCTATATTACTTATGGTAACTAAGAACATTAGGAGCAAATGACACATACAAGTGAATGCCATATACATTCTGGCTCTTTTTCTGCTTCACTTGTTATTTAAGGTACTTCTCATTTAGACTAATGTGTTCAAAAAGTCATTTCAATTATTTTTATTATGCCTGGCTACAGCTTCCTGCTATTAAAAATATGAGTGTACAGTTCATTTAAGGATTCAATATCCCTGTTAAACAGTAATTCAAGTCAGTTTCCCCATTAACACTCCAGCAACTCATGGGGTACAGCTGATTTATAGAAGTACTTGGAGTTGATTCCCCTGCTTCCTCTGTCCATTGAATACTGTTTTGTAGAAGGAATATTTCACACACTAAAGCTTAGCAATTAATAATGAAACATTTTCCATTTTGGTCAGCCACTAATATTATGTTTCCTGAGCAGCTAAATGCAACTCTTTCTCCTTCCACTTCCACAAATGTTTTAAAATTATTAATTTAGATACTAATCAGTGCCATTTGCTATCCAAGAAATATTGGCCCTGTTCCCCAATTCTTCCATTCCTGCACTTGGGACAGGAATGGAGGTGGGGATAGAGTGACTTTTAGTCACTTTTGTTCTTCTCATGTTTGGGGAAATAGAGCACATAATCAGTCCTTGGTGTAAGTTAGAGCAGCCTACAGCCTGTTCTATCAAAGGCTGTGCCTACCAGGTAGGGCTGTGATTCCCCTGCTTGTGTAAAAATACTTGCACTAGATGTCATTGAGCTAGTGCAAGCATAAATAGCTGTGTAGACGCAGTATGGTGGGTAGCAGCAGCAGAGACCCGGCTTGGCTGTGCAGTATACATACCTGCTAGTTTCATGCAGCTGTGCCTCAGCTGTTGCTACGTATGCCGCCATACCTACACTGCTATTTATACTCATGTTCTAGGAGAGCTAGCAGGAGCATATATTCCTCAGCAGGGGAATCACATATCTACCTTGTAGTATAGACATAGTCTTATACTCTCCTTCCCTTGGCCCACTCTAGGTTCAGGGCAGCAGAGAATAGCTTCAGAACAGTTTGCTGCAGCCTCTGCCCTCTATACCCCCAGCTCATTGCTACTTTGGAAGCTGGACGTGCATAGAGCCCTTATCAGTTCTACACCAAAGGAGGAGGTTCCCTGTTCAGGGAGTATTTTCATGAAGCTGCTTCTGCCACCTTTGAGGCCTAGTTACACTGCCAGAGTAGCATAAAGAGGATCATTGAATACAAAGCAGGATACTTATAGTCCCTGTTGGGAGTTGGCTCTGTGCTCCATGTTGGCAGTATTGCCCAATGGCAATATTCCAGGGCATAATGTCTAACAGTGAGAGTCCCAGGATCAGTCATAGATTGAGGTAGTGCCACAGGCAAGATTCCAAAGGCCACTTTGCCTAGCAGTGATAGCTCAGGGTAATGTCACCCACTGGCAAGAGTAGGGGATGTTAGGGGAACCCAGGCCCACCCTACTCTGCTGGGTTCCAACCCAGGGCCCTCCAAAGCAGTTGCTCTTGTACAGGGCCTAGAGCCTGATCTCCCTAAACACATACCCTGAGTCACTTCCTACCCTTGTTCCAGTCCCTCCAGCATCATCTTGGGCTGGACTTGAGGTCCCTCCTGAGTTCCCGCTGGCTACAGCAAGTTGTCACCTTCAGCTCCTGTGGTTGATGGGCTCCCAGCATCTTGGCTACGAGGCTCTGTCCTGGCGATGTGAAGCCTGGCAGGAGGCTGCTGCACCCAACTACTGTCCTCCTAGGTCAGCCCAGACTGAGATGAGTCACTCTCTTTTTAATGCTCCACTGGGAGTGTGCCCAGAAGAGATGAAAGGTGTGTGGACTCTTGGGCTCAGAGCAGCTCTTTAACCTTCGCTTCACCAGTGCAAGGTTGGTACACCTGTCACAACCCCTTAGTATGGAGGAAGCCAAACAACAGTGAGAGAGGGCTTATGATACTGCTGTCTTGGGTAAAGGGTGATGGAGTCAGTCCACCATACTAAGGAGCAACTAGAAGCCTGGTGAGTTTTTAAGGATGGAACAACTGGAGGTGATAACATACAGGCTACCCATTAGAGATGAACAAAGAGTTCGTAATAAATAATTTATTCAGAAAATATCATCTCATCTCCTGTTTGTGAAATGTTAACAAGTAGTTCACAAATTCTCACATCTGTTTTTCAATAATTATTTGCAATTTTTTTCTTGATTATTTCCCCCTTATAAGAATAGTTTGTAAAGTCACATGATATTGGTTAGTTACCTACAAGTCTCATGACTTTTATTGCTATTCCATGACTGGATGACTTATGTAACTAACCAATGCAGCATGAGTTGGAATTCTAAAATTATCAGTCAAATATCCAATTCTTAATTTTCTTTTTGCCAATATTTGAGTATTCATGCTTAAAATTCAGTTTGAGGGGCTGATTTTCCTCTCAGTCGTACCAATGTAAAATAGAACTAGCTTGACTGAAGTAATGTTAACTAGCATAAGTATGAGGAGAATCAAACCCTGTTTGCATGCATTTGTGCTAATAAAGATGGACTGTTCATGGAAAGTGATCATAAAAGAGTTCCACGTTCAACTTGAAATTTGTTTTCAAACGCAAATGAATACTCACAAAAATCACTATTACCTCAGCTCTGCTAATAATATCTAAATATGCCATACTTGCTGTAGTGATAGCAACCACTAGATTAAGGTAATCTAATACATCTCACTACAACATCTGTTATCAGTGGTTTATAACTTTGCCAAACCTTACCATTCAAACTGAAATTCTCCATATTTGGTCTCTGTCTCTGGGCAGACTTACTGTTTTTTTAACGTTTCAGCAATAACAGTGCAGCTGTTTTTGAGAATGAGGTTAGGAATAAATCAGTAGATTTGCAATGTCTGATTTTTTTCAAGTGATTTAGTGCTTCAGGAATTTGGAGCAGGCACATGAAATATGACAGTAGTCCTGAGGTCACAGAGGTGCTGTTTGCTGTTCCCATGACAATCCATCCAGATTTAGCCAATTTATGAAGCACAGAAAATCACTCTTTTTACTTGTTCAGCAGAACCTGTTAGGAGTTCACTCCTTAATTCTCTGAACATCCCATCTACACTGTGCATGCTCCCCAGTCCCTTGTACTTGGTTCTGAAGCAGCCACATAGACTATAACTGCTAGATGGGATACATGTGGTTTTTCTTTTTAGCAAAAAAACATGAATGTTCACAGAAGCAGCTCAAACTTCATAAAAAGGCAAATTTTGAGTAATATTAGTTTCACGTCAAATATTTTGCACAGCTTCATTTAGAACTCAAAAAGCTCTTTTCCATATCCTAATACAGGGGTCGGCAACCTCAGTCATGCGGCTCGCCAGGGTAAGCACGGCCATTTTGTTTACCTTCTGCATCAGCAGGTTCGGTTGATCATGGCTCCCACTGGCTGCAATTTGCCATCCCAGGCCAATGGGGGTGGCGGGAAGCGCCGGGGGCTGAGGGATGTGCTGGCCGCTGCCCCCATTGGCCTGGGATGGTGAACTGCGACCAGCTGGAGCTGCTATCGGCCGACCCTGCCGACACGGCAGGTAAACAAACTGATCCAGCCTGCCGGGGTGCTTACCCTGGCGAGCCGTGTGACAGAAGTTGCCAACCCATGCCCTAATACAAAATCAATGGTGTCAAAATAAGAGGAATGAAAACATGGTAGTTCTTCAAAATACTTTGTTCAAGTTTTCAGTAATTATTATTTATCATAAAATACAATCTTCAGAATTATCTCTTCTTCTAGTATCAACTCTGTGGCAGTCTGCAACCCATATTCACCATAGTGGTATTACTATGATATGATTATGACCTAATTATGCACCTTGTACAAAATGTGTTGTGTAAGGTTTCAATGGAAAAGTTATGATTTGCTGAATATGATTATCCTATTTGTATGCAGATATCATTTTTGTATCTGGAGTTACAGGTACCAAAATGGAGTTCAGGATCATGTGGTTGAATGGCCCACCAAAGAACACTTACCTCACAATGGACCGTGGAAGAAGACTATCCACACTTGATAGACCTTTCAAAGGACGTTCTATCTAGGATATGGGTAATGGCCTCTGCTATGACTCAGTGAAGCATGCACATGACTAAACCACATGATCCTAAACTCCATTTTGGTACCCGTCTTTTTCCACAAACTGGGCTAGGAACTTGGAACAAACGGTTCCCAACATATGGAATAAGCTTTAAAAGGGGGAAGTGACATCACCAAGGGGCCTCACTCCCCACAGAAGGGAACACCTGTAAACACCTGAGGAACACAGACTGAACTGGGGAATGTGCTGGTTCCAGGTGGGAAAGAAGGAAGCCTGCCTGTGTATGAAACTTTGGTGGATTGTTTATACTATCTACCAGAGTGAGACATTGCTTGATTCAAATCCTATCTAGTTTATTAGCCTTAGATTGTCTTTTTGTTTATTTACAAGGTAATCTTCTTTGATCTGTAGATCTATCACTTAAAATCTATCTTTCTGTAGTTAATAAATCTATTATATATTTGTACCTAAACAGTATGGTTTGAGTGAAGTGCTTTGGGTAAAAGCTCAGGAACAAGAGTTGGTGCACATCCAATTTCTTATGTAGAAGTGGTAGACTGAGTTATAACTCATTTACTGGTCAGGCTTTTGACTAGGGCAGGATGGTACACCCCCGGGGTCCTAGGCTGGGGGTATTTTGGCTGGAGCTTCTCTATATTGATAGTTCTTGAGTGGCTTAGGAGAAGCATTCATGTAACTGCAGCTGGGTGTGTCCCTGCCTGTGTCAAGATCTGTGTAATTGCAGGATCAGAAGTGATCTGCAGCTTTTCACAGCAGCACAGTGTGAGAGGGAGCCCAGACTGGTGAGACAGAGCGCTCAGCAGTACCCTAGTTCCAGGTTGCACCCCGGGGGGGGGGCACCCATCACACACTCATCTGTCTCTAGATCACTCTGCTGACACCTGCATCCTAGCTCAAGGTACAGATATACCTGAAGAAATAAGAGGAGAAAGATGAGAACAACATCAAATGTGAAACTGTCCTTAGTAAGGATGGGAAGCGCAATAAGTATGAAGTTCAGTGAGCTTCAAAATTGTTTGTTAATGTTTTGCTGATGAGTTCAAGTTTAGTAATTTTTTTTCCTGTAAATGAAATCCATGTCACTGTTAAGGGAATTTCAATTAAAAACTATGTTTTTTCTGACAAGAAAAGCCTGATGTATGCAAACAATGCCAAGACCCATGAAAGCTGATAACTTTGCATACAGTTGTTTTTTCCAGAGACATAAATAAGATCAGCCTATTTACCAGTTACGTTAGAAATGGAGTAGCTAATGGATTGCAGAAGACGTTATCACTGTGCTACACAAAGAATATATTGGAAACCATCACTAATGTAAGGGCCAGATCCTTGTCCTCTATTCCTGCTTCTTTGCCATGCTCATACAGCTGGGGATGCCCCTGAATAAGGAAATGCCCAGATGGAGTAAAGCTGGCACAGCATGTAGAGAACACATTGGAAGAGGCAGGGGCACGTTTGTTATGGTAGGAGGGATTAGTCATATTCCAGAGCACATAGTACTCCAACAGATCCTTGGCCAGTGGAGTAGTCCCTATGGGACAGCAACATGTAGAGGGGTGTTTAGACTGCTCTGAGTTACATTTCCTCCAGGATTTGGGGATCAGAAAGAGCCTCCTTTCCCTCCCCCCTCAGCTGTACTGAACATAAGGACTCACCCCATGGTATTCAGGGCAATGAGGTAATTCTAGTTTTAAGTCAAGTATTTTGAACAGCTGTAATTAGAATGCAAAAGGCTCTTTTTTATTCCCAAATACAAAACTATTTATGTAAAAATATGTCGGTGCTCTTCTTGATGAATGTGTATGTGAGGCTCCTAGATGAGATACTGGCATGGTTTGGATGGCAGTGATGACATCCTTATGTCTCTTTTTTATTCATGAACTGTTGATTAGCATTCCCAATGTCTGGCCAAGAGTAAGGCCTGTCTGAGGGCTAGCTGGATGAAGCTCAGTGTAGATGGGACAAAGATGAACTTGGTTGGCTGTAGAAGTCAGTTGGAAGCAATGGCAGTGGTGATATCTGCCCTTCCAGCTAAGTGGATTTGTCTACCTGTTGTGTCCAATGTTCACCATCTAGGAGTCTTGGACACTTGGCTGACTCTGGATGATTGAGGATAGTGCGGGATTTGAGAGATGTCTCTTTAAGAGTGTGTGAGGAAGGAAATTTTTGGTCATGCCTGCCAGTTATCAGTCTCTATAAGATCAGAGCCAGTTTAAAGTAAGGCAAGTTGTGAGTTGTCCCTCACTGCTTTAGAATGTAGCCTATTTTTTCTCTCTCTGGTTATGGGTTCTTGTGTGTTATTGTTCTGAATTCTAAATAATAAAGTAGTCTTATGATGCAACCGTCCATCAAGAGTGTTGTGGAAAATTGACCACACGATTGATTTTGGATCAGACAGCCCAAGGCTCTTCTATTTCATATGAGCTCTTCTATTTCATATAAAGTCAGCATGGCCCAGGCAAGGTGGCAAGCTGCTCTGCCTTCCATAAATTTCTAGCCAGATTATAAAGAGTAAAACCAGAGAAAAATTACACATATTTCCGTATTAATTACCTTATTTGGAATACATTGCAAAATTAATATAGGACGAAAGCAAAAACAAGCATCTCACTCACAAACCCCCCCCCCCCCCGTTACTCACTGTCTGTTCTTTTGCGGTCAGTGACATTTCTAACACAGCTATTGTGGTTATATATTTCATAACCCTGGCCATTGCAAATTATGCTACTTGGGGACTTTATCACTCTGCCCCCTCATGCCCTTTATACACACAAAGCCATTGTTCCCTTTTGGGAACTTTCCACTCTGACTCCTTTTACCTCTTGACACACAGAAACAAATTTCCATCACTCTTTCATCACTCTGTCCCCTTCCTCTCTGCCCCTTGTACACAGAGACAAGCTGAACCAAAGTTCAACACAGCCTAGGAACAAGCTTATCCAAAGTTTAGGCCTAAAAGCCTGGCCAAAGTTGTAAGCCCACTGTATTTTCCCTCACAAGAGTATGCTGTGAACATAACAGCAAAGTCACAGCCATTTTATTCTGATATGGCCCTTGCCATTATTATTCATACCTTTGTAACACCACATCTGATTATTGCAATGCACTCTAGAGCTATACTTGAAGCCCACTCAGAGACAACAGGCAGTGTAGCATGCATCTGCTCACATACCTAATGTAGTATCTCAGATGTACTACTTTGCACTATGTTAGTTTGTAAATTCCATGGAATGTGTACAAAACCTTCTTATGGTGCAGCTTCTCCTTTAGCAGAAAGCTGACAATTGCACAAAAATCATCTTAGAATATCAGGGCTAGAAGAGACTTCAGGAGGTCATCTAGTCCAACACCACTGCTCAAAGCAGGGCAAATCCCCAGACAGTTTTTTAACCCCAGTTCCCTAAATTGCCCCCTCAAGGATTGAATTCACAACCCTGAGTTCAGGGGGTCAATGCTCAAACCACTGGGCTATCCCCAACCTTTCCCAAAGTCTTAAATCTTTAACAATACAAATTAAGTTCTCTTCAGTGCAGCTTCTGCCCAAAAATTGAAACAAGAAAGTAATTCTAACTCACCCTCTAGTGATAGCATAGACCACTGAGACTTTTAACTGGTGGTTTATAATGTTGCTAGAAAGCTAAAAGTAGACTATATTCTATCTCTCACTGTATGTTCTATGTGATATTCTCTCTTTCTTCTGCATTATATAACGTTTGGGATTTCAGAATATCAAGAGCCGTGTGCTATATTACCAGTTTTTTAAACAAACCATTTAGAAATGGAAATATTTCCTTTCTGTCAACTGAGAACACTGTAATTAATAGTCTATTATGATGAAACTGAAGAAGCTGGAACACTGGACTAGGAAATAAACAGCTGTTTATTTTTAATTTAATATTTAACTATTCTGCTCAGCAAATCTGCTTGTATTGTGCATGTGAATCTGCTTTCTTCCTATTCCTTTTATGAAATTATTCAAAAATACGACTGCAATAAGAATAGTCTCTTACTTTCATCAGTATACCCGTTTTTAATTTTGGTAGCACAATGGGTTTGTCCTGTTCTGTTGTGAAACTACCGGGTTTGAAAACATCTTGTTAGATATTTACTAAGAATAATATAGAGACAAATGCTGCCTCCAGACTTTGCAGAGCTGAGAAAATCCTAAATGGAATGGAACCACCACAGTTATACTACATATCTGGAGGGGTAGGCAATGGAAAGGACTTGCAATAAGACTTACACCACTATGTGCTCTGAGTTCTGGTCTGTGATGCCGTTTTCAAGGTGTGGCACCATTCTTGGAGACATGTAAGGCACAAACTAATGGCCAAAATTAATACTGCAGCCTAAGGAAATGCCACACTACTGGATGTAAACAAATCCTTTCTTCAAACTGCAGTTTGCAATCTAATCGATACACACAAAAAGCCCCCAATGTTAAGCAGAATTTGTAAGCTGTACATAGTCAGATTCCCCAAATCATTACAGAAGTGCTCAGGTACTATTGTTTGGATACTATACAATTATCTATGATAGACTATAGGCAATCCTGACTCTCTCTTAGATTCCACACACCAAAACCATTTATGGGGATTGATGGAAAAGGCAGCTTTCACCCACAGGAATTTGCTAAATATATAAATTGTTGAAAGAAGTAGACATACCAAAAAGATACTAAGAATTTTTCACATATAATGATTACTGTGTCTATTATATGTGTGTGCTTATACAATATACATGAAGGTGATACCAAACTATACACCAAAACTATACAAAAAGAGAAATCCCAATTATATTTTAGTTATATAAAATAAAAATAAATGTCATGTAGAGTATGGTATCAAAACAAGCTGGTTGCAGCTGAATAGTTATTTATGTTTTTCCATTATTATATATAGTAGAAATCTGTAGGAACTTCTGTACTCAGAAGGTGCAATGAAAACCATGCACCCTTTTCAAACAAGTCTTTGTCAGGTGTAACTTTCTACACAGTAAAAGCAGCAGAGAATCCTGTGGCACCTTATAGACTAACAGATGTTTTGGAGCATGAACTTTTGAGGTTGAATACCCACTTCGTCAGATGCATGTCAAAGTATTTTTTCTGGATGATAAGATTCCACAAGAAACAAAAACAATTTACATGGAGACTCTGTGCCTACATGTCAGCTCTGAGTGAATCTTTGGCAACACCTTTTTCCTCTCACACCTTGGCAGCACAGATGCATTTGAAGGAAGCTCCCAGGACTTTCTAAGCCAGCAGTTGCCCCTGGAACCCTTCGTAAAGGGGGAATTGTACCATTTAGCTTTAATATGGTATTTTTTCATCCCTAGATCTCAAAGCACTTTACACAGGACAAAAATATCATTATCCTCATGTTATAGACTGAAAAACAGAGGCACAGAGTGGTGGTTTACCTAAGGTCATCCAGCAAAACAGACCAGGAATAGAACCTAGAGTGAAATCCTGGCATTAGTGACTACAGTGGAGCCAGGATTCACCCCAGAAACCCAATCCAGTACTTTATATACTAGATAACTGTTACCAAGAGGGCATAGTAGAGGCAATACAGCCTGAGGCTTATAATTGAGGTCTTAACTCCCCATCCCAAGCTCTTCCACAAGGCTACTGGATGTATGGTTCTTTATGCACAGGAACTGTGCCTGTGTTTAGGAATAATAGAAGTATCTTTATTTTTAAAAAACCTACAGGACTGCATAATAATGGTACAAACACATGTGTTACTGTAACAGGTAAGAACCACATCTGTAGAATAAACTAGAAGGTTTTATTCATTTTTGTTGTTTGTTTGCTTTCTAAGTATGGGGTATGTTAAGAATACAACCTATCAATAGTGGACAATTTTGAACTCCCATAAATGCTATAAATATGAAATTTCAATATAAAATAAAACATTTATGGCTGGAATTTTTACTAGCTAGTGGCAGTGGAGAAGTTGGTGAGAGAATTAAATGACAGCTCATTCAACCTCCCTGTCTTGGGTGAATTATGTTGGAAATAGAAAATTGGGACCTATTTCTTAGTAAGGTTAAAAAAAACCTAGCTGAAAAAATACTTTCTCACTGTAGTTTACTGCTGGGTTTGCTTATTTCTACAGGTTTATTTTAAAGTTTCTGAATTGACTTATTTAAAAAAAAAAACTAAACAACTTGCCAGGCCTTATTTGAAACTGGGGTAAAATGGCCATGTTAGATCACAGATCTTTCTTTCTTTCTTTCTTTCTTTAACTTAAAAATCCACCAAAGAACATACCTAAGAACAAGAAGTGAAATGATCTGATGTAACTGCCATTATTATTGGATGTCTCAAGTGTACTACTTTTCAAATATGATAAATGACAAGAAGATCCAGTGTACTAATATGGCACCATCTATCCAAAAGGGTATTTCCATCAGAGGGAGTTTGCTTTTTTTAAGGACCACAGTATTTGGGTCTTGGTGTTTTAAGAACAATCAATAACTGTCTCTAAAACCTAAATTGGGAGCAATTTTATAAAGTAATCTTGTACAAAGGCTGCAACAAAAGCACAGAGTGGTACAGTATGAACCACTTTATGGGACAAAGCCTGGACAAAAAATAATAGAGAAAATTACTAAATCCTCTTGTTATACTGACTTTCCAATTCAGTTATTCTGTGGTCTTCCTTGGATACCAATGAAAGGAATCTGTAGAGTTCTAATCCTTTGGCCTCAACCTTCAATATTCCAGGTTAAAAAGAAAATTATGCTCATACCTTATATTATATTGGTGGTATTTCTCAAAAAGGTAGATAAGTTTTCATGCTTGCTTTCACTCATGAGTAAGTGTCATCTTCTTTCTCTTCATTTTTATACTTCTTTTCTTATTCCCTTCACCCTTAAACTAAAGGTATTAATATACTATATCTATATCTATATATTAGCAAAATAATCTAGGGAGTAACCAGGGATGCTAGACCCCAGCATCCCTGGTTACTCTCTGCATTATTTTGCTAATTATAGTACAAAATGCTATTATCAAGGATCAGAAACAATGTTTTCTATTATTAGCCTTGATAGTCTTAATAATAAGCAGCACTGCCAAGAAGTGGCTGCAGGATGAGAAAGTTCAAGTACTGAGAGATAATGGGTGATGATATAAACGGCACCTCAGCTTAACAAGAATTTTATCAGACTATAACAGTCTTTTTCATGCACGATTTCTCTTGTAATCAAAGTGCCCGTAAGGAAACACAACATTTAGTTCCACACTCATAAAAAAAGCGATAATAAGAGTAAGAAGGAGCAAAAGGCAGAGAGGGAGGGCCTATGCAAACTTTGATTGATATATTATGTAAGAGACCATTGCTTCAGATAATCACCATTTAACTTTTGTCTGGGCGATGGAGACTTTTTTTAGTTTCTCAGGAAGCATATCTGGAGCTTCTGGGATTACTCTGTCAGAAAGCAGTAAAACTTTGAGTCCATTGTTCCAGTTAGGAAACAATAATAAATTACCTCTCTTCCACCAGTTCTTTGAAACAGGGGCAAATTATAATTTACCCATTTTTTACTGCCTCCTTGAAGAATAATCAGCGCTCTGCTAGCACTGTGTGATTACCCCTTTAAGGGGATTACTGAAATTTAGACATGCATGAGTTTTAGAGTTTTCATCGTGAGAGCTCTTCTTTCACAATATCTTAGTCCCTTCTCTGTTTCACCTATTAAATGATACCATTCTGTTTTACCCTGTAGGGAGTGAGATGCAACTGAACCTGCCATCACATTATGGTTATTTTGATGACCTAAAAGTACAGAATTTCTTTAAGATCTTTGTTTAATTTGTGAAGCTTTTGTGTAAACATTTTGTCCTCTTTTCCAGGTCACATATGAAACATATACCTGCAAGCAGTAAGAACTCTGCTTTATATAACTGTTACAAGCTAAAAACGTGAATCACTCTCTTTTTCTGAATGCTAATAAACTTTTGATATTACATATTACTTTCAGCTCTGTTTACCCATGTACCCACAATCTAGTCACGGACACTTCTGTAACATGGGTCAATTTTATCCTGACTCTCAAAAAATTCATCTAAGATGACATGTTTTGTGCAGTGAATGTGCTAATGCTCCATTCTAAGTAAGATATATTAATATATGTTCTATTTTGTCTATTGCTATTAGAGCATGGTTAGGCATGAACATCTCAAAAGAATGGAGCATATCTACACTTCAAACTGGAGATGTAAATACCACCTAGAGATGTACCTACCTTAACACTGATGGGGATATCATGCTAAAAATAGTGTCACTTTGGCAGCGTGAGTGGCAGGAAGTGTTAGCTGCTTTATGTGTAATCCCTTTCAACATGGTAGGTATGTGAGGTTAGGCAGCTACACTCCATTTTTAGTGTGATAGCTTGATCAGAGCTAAGCCCTGTATGTCTCCTTGGGCTATAATTAACACCTCCAGCTTGAAGTATAGACATACCCTGGAAGAAACATCATCACCTCTTTCAATGCCCATTGTGCAAAGGTCACTAGAAGTTTCATTACGAGAGAATGTCACAATGGACCACTCCTATAGCCACATTTAGAATTATATATTTGCACAAAACTCATTAACGTATCTGTCAGTCCCTTCTTGTAACAATTACTGGTTCATTTATCAAAACAGCCATCAGATGTTTTTAATGCTAGGGATGTCAAGAGAGCCTCATGACAGCTATAGGACCTTCAGTATGTTATGGAATTCATCCACTGGTCAGTATAGGCTTTGCTTTTGAATTTACCTGGAGGTTATTAGACCTACTTTGGGACAGTGTCTTTATTGCAAGAGACTGCCAGTGTGCACCAGCACTGAGGATCCCCCACTAACAGTTGAAATCACTGAGAGCTGTGTTAAGTGTGGGGGCCCTGAAGACATCTTGATGAGCAGGCAGCTGGTTGAATGGCACAGCCAGCGGTGTGGCTGGCAGAGTGGTGTGGCAAGCAGCCAGCAGAGAAACTGGTGGAGAGGGCCAGAGCAGATCCATTCAGAGGCGTGGCAATCAGCCGTTGGGGCAATGAGCGAGTGCCCAAGAAGTGCATGGTATAAGGTGCCTCCTTAACACCAGCTTCCACACTCTTCTGATGAAACTCTGAACTCTGGGACTGCACTGGCCAAGGACAGCAACTGTGAGTAGGTTACAGAGAAGGGATGGGCACTTAAAAGGGACTTTTCGGTTGCTGGACTTAAGACCCTGAGGGGAAAAGGACACAGCCCAACTTACTTGGGGCTGGGTATATTGCTCAGGGTTTGCGTTTATGGACTCTAGTTGCAGTGTTTTTCCAAATTAATGATGAGTTACTTCCCTCCTTTTATTAAAAGTTTTTGCTATACTCAGACTTTGTGCTTACGAGAGGAGAAGTATTGCCTCTTAAGGGAGCCCAGGGAGTGGTGTGTAATTGTCCCATGTCACTGGGTGGGATCTCAAGCCAGTTTTGTGTTGTATTGTTGAAAAGGAATCCCTAGATAGTGAACCCAGCCCTTGCTGCTGCTGGCTCCGCCTGGCAGAAGGGTTACATAGCGATTAAGTGACTTGTCCCAAGTCAGCCAGAAAATTACTGACAGATGTGGTTGCAACCCACATCTCATGGTTCTCAAGTCAGTTCCTTAAACACAAGATCATCCTTCCTTTTTAAGGACAGCACATAAAACTTTCCAAAACATATGTGTGTCTCTCTCTCTCTTCCTAGTAACTTTGAACACATGAGTTTGCACTTGGTGTAAATGGAATCTGTTGCAACATAAGAGGCAGGTCATTTCCATTTCAAACTGAATTTAGGATAATCTAGCTAGTTACCTGTGAGTACTACTGTGAAAATAATCAATTTTTTGGTTTGGTGGCTGGAAAAAAAAAATTGGTTACCCTACACTGAATTTTTTCAGTTTTTCTTACTAAAACAAAAAAGTGAAAAACAAAATTGTTTTCGGTCAAATGAAACATTTTGTTCAAGCCAAAACAAAATATTTTTCAGTTTTTTAATTTGTGTCATTCCATTTTTGTGTGGTTTTACTTTTTAAAAATGATTTATTAAACAATCCAACTAAATTTCAAAATAAAAATTTTAAAAATGAAAAGTCAAAACAAATTGTTTACATTTTTTTCTATTTGCCATCTGACTGAAAAATGTTGCCTAGCTCTAGCTACGAGTTCTTCCAGGGCTGACAATGCACTTTCTTCGACTGCTCATGTGGGCTCTTTACATTGTTGAATATTTCAAACATGTCTTTGTTTTTTAGAAAACAAGGCAGGTGTACCAAATGGAATGGGGGAAGTTGGATTCCATATTTAGCCTCTTGACACCATCTTTAAGTGGTAAATTAAAAAGTGAAAACTGTATTCACCAGCCTGCTATGCTATTTTTTATCAGGTTTCCAAAGGCACTCTGCTAAATTTTATTAGATAGTTACTTTTTACATTGCCAGCAGTGGATAGTGTATGAAATATTACAATAAAATGTGTTTCTTCAAGAAGCAGTAATGAAGTAAAATGCATCACTAGTTTTTATTGCATTGGTGGCTTGTAGGAATAAAAGTTCCTTTAGGGAGATGGGCTATCTGTTTATAAACGACAGAGAAAACTCTTTTTTTGCAGGGAAGTAAATGCATTAAAACTGTGGGAGCCATTAGGTTTATATAATAAAATCTTGTAAACACAGATAGTTTTATGGCCGGACTTTTCAACAGCTGTTTTGTATAGGACATGATGGATGTTCTTAGCCAGTGATACTATTTAAAAGGAACATATTAAGTATTTATTAACTCAACTTATATTTTTCTGTCTCCTAGTTTAGACAGCCTTGAATAAAATGTTCCAGTTTCAATCAATCAATTTCAATAAAAAATTATTTTCAATTGTTGGTAATTTGAAATAATTTTTGGAGGGGTCATTAACTTTCAAGCATTGGTATTATTTTACAGTTAGGATCTACAGGCAGAGAGCTCTGCTGAAAGAAGTGATGTGTGAAAAATATTTAGACAATGGAAAAGAAATTCAACTTAGCGAGAAAGAGGTTGCTGGTGACTTTACAGAATTGTTCAAAACAAGGGGATTGCTTTGGATTTACATCAGTGTAATGGAGATGAAAATCTGATTCAATGGGTTTGTAAAGTGCACCTGGGGATAGAAACTGAGGACAGAGGAATTGCCCAGATATTATTATGGGCCGGATGTCTCCTACAGATTGTTTATTATTGATTCTGACCAACAAGCAGTTTGATTTTCAGATCACAGGATGGCAGTTCAAAAACCACCTCAAACAAAATCCTACTTTTCAACTGCACAGATGGGATAAAGAGTTAATGAGACAATAAACATGGAACCCCACTGTAAAGTATTTAGAATCACTCTTCAGGGAAGCACCACATTTTTGAGCCTGGACCAATTCTCATTCAAGTCAATAGAGTAGGATTGAATCCTTTAAGCAGATAAGTATGTTTCTTCCCCGAAAGACCACTAAAGGAGAGAAATGTATTTATTATTTTTCAGTTTATTATTCTAAAAGATATTCTAACAGGCATCCATCCTGTGCTCCCTGCACCTTGGCATAAATTAAAACAAGCAATATCAAACCAGTACTGCATAGAAAAATAGGCTGCCTGTTCCATCAAAAGTAAATAAACAACTCATCTGTCACTGCTTCAGTGATGATTAAAAGCATTCTCACTCAAACTATTTCATGCTCAAATAGCTAGGAGAATGCATAGGTTTAGCATGATGACCAAAAGGTTAACAAATCCAGTTCCTGGTAAATCAAGGGGGAAGCAAGTTCAAGCATTGGCAAATACACTTGCAGGACTTCCCTCGTTCACTGATCTCATCTGTGACCATATGGTACAAGGAGAGAGGCAATCTCCCAGGGAACTATCCAAACTTCAAAAAGGGCAGTAGTAAGGGCTCTGAGATAGAATGACAAAGACACCACCACATTTAACATTGGGAAATGCCAGAAGAGCTTTACAAATAATTCAAGGCCTTTTATAAATCTCTTTGCACTTCCTTCTCTTTTCCCTCTGTCCCATGTAAGTCAAGGATTCTAATAATCAAAGAGTTTCTTTTTATATGTACTTTTCAAAGAAAATCAGGAGATTAAATGAAAACACTTTGAGCATCTTTCACTGATAAAGGAGGTTGGAAATCAAACAGAGAAGAAAAAAGACCTGGGGCATTTCTCTGTAGGCTGTGGTAGCAGTAACTCCTCCTTCAGGTGAGAGAGTCTGTGATTGCAGTTCCATTGGAATCTCAAAAACTGCTGCTCACAGACACAGGGAGGAAAGGAAGCAGGGAAGGGGAGGAGAGTAACTAACTAAGATGTGAGCAGGTTCTCATGTGCCCATGGTGTAGTATTTTACCATCATTAGGTAAGTGTTATTTAAAATGTGACACATTACTTTTCAAATCATGGCTTTATTGGATCTTGTTTCAAGTAATACAAATAAACAAAACCTCAAAACCTGCCTCTCTGCCCAAACCTGTTCCTTTAAGACTCTAGTAATTTATTCTCATTGAGCAGTGTATATGTTTTTTTAAAGTGGCCTCATTTTAAAGCTTGCATTTTTTCCTTGGGATTAATGCCATCAAATAGATATGTCATGCAGCAAGGCCTAACATAACACATTCACTCTATTTGGTGGTATTTCAAGCATTAAATTAATATTCTTGAAGTAGATTCATCAAGTCCCTAACCTATAATTGGGATTCAGGCCATGCTGCCGATTAGACACTGAAAAGGAATCAGCCCATGGAGAAAGACAGCTTTTCATTTTGAATCCAATCAGGGAGAGCAAACACTATCCAAACAGGGTTTCTGTGGCAGATAGATATGGTTATTCTAAAGGCAAAGGCAGATAAGAACCTGGGATGTTAATGAACAATGAAATAGTGTGTTTTAGCCCTGAGAACTCCCCCTGGCAGCATTACTTTCTTCAGTATCAATCCTATTGACCAAAACTTGACAAAAGAAAACAAAAAGTTTTTTTTTCCATTTTTTATTCAAACTGATCCATTATGTGCCAAGTTAAGATTGTGTGAGTTTCCTTATTACAGATGCCAAATGTATACAAGGGAAAGGTGATAGTGTTTGCTTAGTTTGCATGCATCAGAGAGATTACCACGGGCACCTCATAGACTCATAGACTCATAGGTCAGAAGGGACCGATATGATCATCTAGTCTGACCTCCTGCACAAGGCAGGCCACAAAACCCTACCCATACACATTTATAACAACCCCGAACCCATGACTGAGTTATTGAAATCGTCAAAATTGAGATTTGTCAAAATTTGAGATTTTGCAAGACCTCAAGCTGCAAGGGAATCCACCAGCAAGCGACCCATGCCCCCGGACGCTGCAGAGGAGCGAAGAAAACTCCAGGCCTCCTAGCCAGATTCCGCCCTGGAGGAAATTCCTTCCGACCCCATCAAATGTGCCCGATGCGCTAAACCCTGAACAATGTGGGCAAGACCAACCAGCCAGCACCCAAGAAAAAGAAGGTTCTCTTAGCGAAGGATGTAACTCAAGTTCCCATCCCAGATCCACAACGTCCCCTCACCAGACCATCGAGCAGACTTATATCTGCCGAAATAATCATCCTATAAATAAATTGCCCAAAATTAAACTATAGCCATCAATAACATCCCCTCCATATATAACGTTATCAAGCTTAGTGCTTAAAAGACCCGAAAGTCTTTTTGCCCGCCACTACTTTCACGGAAAGGCCATTCTCCAGGAGACTGTTCACTGCCCTATGGTTAGAAACCTTCGCTCTAATTTTCAAAGTCTAAATCTTCCTAATCTCCAGTTTGGTACCCATTCAGTCCTCGTTGCCTACTATTTAGTACTAAACTTACATATAATCCTCTCCCTCCCTAACGTTAATCCCCGTGCTTATCTCTAATAGAGCAACAATCCCCCCGGAGCCTCTCTTTTGGTCAGGCCTGGGTAATGTTGGTGAAATGAAACTGACAAACTCTAAGCCAAGCTTCTTATTGAGTTCCTCTTCATTAAGGCAGATTTTTCCGATATCCTCGGTATCATCCTGAGTCTAGCCGTCGTCTGAACCTGTTCAGTTTGAATTCATCCTTCTTAAACATGGGACACCAGAAAACTGCACACAATATCCAGGTGGGTGTCTCACCAAGCGCTGTATATAACGGCACTAAGACCTCTTCTCTTGCTGGAGAAATACCTCGCCCGATTGCATCCCTAACACCGCATTGCTTTTTAACAGCCATATCACATGGCGGATCATAGTCATCCTGCTATCAACCAATACCCCAAAGGTCCTCTCCTCCTGCCGTCGTACCATACTGATGCCGTCCCCAACGTTATATCTAAAAATTCTTATTATTTAATCCGCCTCCTAAGTGCATGAACCTTTGCACTTTTCGCTATTTATATTTCCATCCTATTTACCTATTACTCCAGCTGTACACAAGGTGGTCAGATCTCCTGAATAGTAATCACCGGATCCTTCCCTCCGTGTTGAGCAATACCCCCCAGCTTGGGCGTCGATCAGCAAAACTTTAAACTTTATTAACACATTCCCGCTCTTTGTGCCAAGGTCAGTAATAAATAGGTTAAATAAGATCGGTCCCAAAACCGATCCTTGAGGGACTCCGCTAGTAACCTCCTTCCAGCCTGACAGTTCACCCTTGAGTACGACCCGCTGCAGTCTCCCCTTTAACCAGTTCCTTATCCACCTAAGAAGGTTAACATTTTGTATTTTTATGGGACTGAGGGATGTTTTTAGAATAGCAACCACTTTTACCCTTGTAGCTCAACATTTTCATTGTAAAGTACAGAATGCTGAAATTTTGGATTTGCTGCAGAGAATTCAAGGAAAATTGAACTGGAACCAAGTGGGCCAAATTTTGCTGTCAGTTAACACCCAGGTGATGCTATGGACTTCACTGGAAGCTGCTTGCTGCTCAATACTTTAGAAAATCAGATCACCTTAGATATCTAAATATGGATTTAGCAGCGTTACTTTAGGCATTTACTTTTGGAAGTATTGGCCAGAATGTCATAGTGAGTAGTGGACACTTCTTAGCAGTTGTTACAGTTCCTCTACAAATTATATCTTTTTGAAGAGTACCAACTGTACAGGCATTTTTACGTTTTGCCAGAAAACATTAGTGGAGAATTTTAACATAAGCAGCTGATGAGGGCCAAATCTTCAGGCTAATGTCCAGCCAAAGTGGCTGACTTTTGCCTGCTAAGCCATGGAGTAACTCAGAAGCCTCTCCATGAAGCTTCTTGATTTTACTGGCCCCTTGTGCACCTTGCACACTCCAAAAGTAAAACTTGTGTGGTTCCACAGAATAGAGTGGGGGAAGTTTTTGAGAACGGGCATAGACCCCATATATGGAACTTTGCCATGGAAGCACCCCATTGTGAGTATGTATGGAAAAGGTAGAGAAAGAGTATGTGTGACATGGTCAGGGGAATGCATTACAGCACAGAACCTTTGGTCCTCTGCTCTGTTTCATTCATAGCTTATAAAGCCAGAAATGATCATTGTGACCCAGACTGACCTCCTGTAGAACAAAGACCATAGGATTTCCCTAAATTAATTCTTGCTTGAATTAGAGCATATATTTTAGGGAAAAAAAACAATCTTGATTTTTAAAATTACTAGTAATGGAGAATCATCCAAGGCTCTTGGTAGGCTGCTCAAATGATTAATGGTCCAGGCTTCATGAAGTATTCTTTTAATGTAATGTCAAGAAGGAACATGATGTATTCCTGAACTTTTGAGTATTGAGCTTTCAGACATGTTCCAAACTGTGCACAAAGTTGCTCATGAACAAAGATCATTTGGACTAGAAAGGCTATTGGAAAGCTCTGGAAAACAGCTGCCATATATAGCCTGGGTAATATTCTGTGGCCTGAGAAAGAATGAAACCTCAAGTAACCCCAATAAGTCGACAAAAATGGCTTCATCATGTGGACGGGTGCAGGGTTAAATCAACCTAATACTGCTAAATTCGACCTAAACTCATAGTGGACCAAGGCTAAGAAAGAAAAGCTGCTGTTTTAACTTGAAATGTTCCCCATATGTGTAAAGCTAGAGGACCAACTGGTGTAAATTGGTGTAGCTCTATTGGAAGTTAAAAAAACCAGTGTTCCCTTTTCTTAATTAAGACACTGGAGCTATATCAGTTTATACCAAATGAAAATTTTAGGAATTGTTTGTAGTTATTGTGTGTAGTTATTAAGGAGTGAAAAACCTTAGACCACAAGAAAGAACCCAAACTGTCAGCACTCACCATGAGTTGCATTAAGTGATAACTAATTCATAAACGATAGGTTGCCTAAATATTTCTATTTTTAAGGAACTTTTTTTCCCTCAAACTTTCAGTTTTAGTGCTGGAATTTTCAAGGTCTGATGTCTGCCTCATGTTGACTTTTTTTCTGGAACGTAGACAGCAGACTACATGAAAGGAGAAATGGTTCTGCTGCTCTTGGTAATGAAAGATGTGAAAAAAAAAACCCTTTTGCTTTTAGACAAAAGTGTTGTGATCTGCTCTAGCAGCTCATCAGAAGAGGTTAGAAAGTTGTTATTTGGCAGAAGGATGCAGTGTCCTAGGCCACATATGTGTCTTTTGGTGTTCTATTGAAAATCTGTTTTGAGTGAAGTGAGCTGGAAGAGTTTGAAAATTGTACTTTGTATGCTGAGTTTTTTTAGTTGGCTCCCAACTGATTATATATTAATTAGAATCTCCCAATTTAACATTCTGTGGTTTGGCAGGGTCTTGCCTCAGGATCAGACCCAGAGTTGTGAGAATTATTATTAGGATTAGAACCCAGATGTGCATGGTAGAGACGCTCACTCTTAGGACAGGCCTTAAGGCTTTTTAATATCTTTATTAGCACAATTAGCAAAGTCACAAATACTCCAACCCAGGAACGAAGGTAGAAATAATATAAAATTAATATCTAAGCATTCAAATACTCACACCATACCTTGTGGGAAAACTTGATGTGTTAGTCATCATCCTCATTATCATCCTCACCAGTGGCTGTCATTCTGACATCTCCTCTGGCACACAGAGAGGAATACAGCTTTTATAATGCATTATGCTGATATTCACTATGCCTAATGCATATTCCATAGAGATTTGAGCCCCTTTTCCTTATCTGCATTTCCTCACCCTGCTAATGTCGTGGTGGCCACCTTCTTCATGTTACTAGGCCTTTTACCTCAGGCTTAATAGCATATACATCAGTTAGTTACCATGGCATTCTTGCGATGGAACATCTGCTGATGCCGCTAACTTAAAATGTTTAAAGCTGGTATAAACTGGTCACCACTGATCGTGTGGTGACCTGTCAGCAGTTTAGCAACACTTATTTATAACATCACTCCATCTTGTGATATAGAGTCATTTATGGGTTAGTTACATATGTCAAGTAATTGGACCTTGGGCTTTAGTTAGTTTGGATAAGCTATTTTCTTTATAGTCTTGAAACCTGTAAGCTTTTGAATTATTGTTTTAAGCCATACCTATATCTTTCCTAGCTATAGCTATAGGCTACCTAGAACTCATGATGGAACTTTTAATAATGATCTTCCTGTGTTCTAATGGCATATTGCATGCATGCTTAAGTTATGTGTGTGGAATTTGGTAATATAGAACAAATGTTTAAAATCCCAACTAATTCAATTAGGCAGGTCTCTGTAGGAAAAGCACTGGTAAATCTGCAAGAGCCTCTGCAGACCATCAAAAGTGTATAGGAATTAGTTTAGCATGCATATCTTTACTGTTTGAAGATGGGATTTCCAAAGGTATCTAAGAGATTTAGCCACTAAGATCTGCGTCTGACGAAGTGGGTATTCACCCACGAAAGCTCACGCTCCAAAACGTCTGTTAGTCTATAAGATCTCGTTGAAATTCAGTGGGATTTGTAGACCATAAACCTTGAAAACCTCATCCAATAGCATTTAAAATTTTAAATCCCTGCGCATTGCAACTAGAACAGATATCATCCAGTTGCCTGTAAGAACTTAGCAGATCTGCAGGACACTGGAAAATGGACTACACCACCTCTTTACAACTCCTGAAAACTTTGGGAACTTGAAAGAATTTGGAGAGTAGATGAGCCAGTTTTTCTACTTCCCCCAAATTTTAACAAAATGCAAAAAGTTGATTGAATGAGGCAGAGTTCCAGTGAGATTTGCCTTATTCCTTATGATTTTTTTAAAGGTTTAGGTTAAATGAAGCCTTGTCACATTCAGCGGTCACTATGGTACACTCAACAAGACAAGCCTTGGAGCAGTTCTGTAAAGTCATTGCCTTTTTGAATGCACTTCTTATAGTGACAGAGAATCAAGTACAAGAAGAGCATTGGAAAACTGGAGAAAGTTCAGAGAAAAACAACAGCAAAATTATGAGAGTCTGGAGAAATCAATATGTGAGTAAATATTCAAAAGGAGCCAAATATTTTGAAATTTCCTAAATGATGCCAAAGTGAAAGGGACATATGGTAACAACCTAACAATATTAGAAAATGTAAACATTAAGATAGGAGAATAATTATTTCAAGTTTTAAAAAAGGTAAGTAACTCAGAGAAATGGTATGCAATTACAGAAGGCAAAGTGAAATTGGATATCAGAAATAACTTTTAAATTTCCTCCCAAGGAGAGTGGCAGAAAACCCATTATTTGGGACATATAAAACTAGACTTGATGAAGTCCTAGGAAATAGCTGGTAGTCTGGTATCCTGCCCAGGCTGAGGAGGATAGACTGGGTGGGACATAACAGGTCTCTCTCATCTCCAGTTTCTAGGAATCGGTTATTCAATGGACCAGTTTCCTCTGTAGTTTAATTCCATTCCCATCTTATATGGGAAGAGGGAATTTAAATCTCCATATTAAAGGCACAACTGCAAACTATTCCAATGCAAAGGAAAGATAGGATGAAGAGTAAGATGCCAATATATCTCCATCTTTAATGACATGAAAATCAAAAAGGAATTCTATAAAAAGTGAAAGCATGGTCAAATTGATAAGGAGGAGTACAAAAGAACAGAACAAGTATGTACGAACAAAATCAGACAGGCTAAGACACAAAATGAGTTACACCTGGCAAGGGACAAAGAAACCAGTAAGAAGAGGTTCTTTTAATACATTAGGAGCAAAAGAAAGATGAAGGAAAATGTAGGTCCTCTACTTAGTGGGAAGAAGAGCTAATAACTGATGACATCAAGAAAGCTGAGATGCTTAATGCCTATTTTGCTTCAATCTTCATTAAATAGGTTAACGATGACCAGATACACAATATAATTAATGTTGACAACTAGGGGGAAGGAATGCAATAAAAATATAGAAAGAACTGGTTAAAGAATATTTAGATAAGTTAGATGTATTCAAGTCAACAGAGTCTAATGAAATTCATCCTAGGGTACTTAAAGAACTAGCTGAAGCAATCCCGGACCAATTAGCAATTATCTTTGAGAACCTCCAGAGGATAGTAAAGGGCCCAGAAGACTGGAGAAGGGCAGACATATTACCTATCTTTAATTGGGTACCAAGGAAGACCTGGGGAATTATAGACCACTCAGCATAACTTCAATACCTGGACAGATACTGGAGCAAATGATTATTATTAATAGGGTTATAAGGAATAGTCAGCATGGATTTGTCAAGAAAAAATGATGCCAAATCAACTTAATTTCTTTCTTTGATAGCATTATTGACTTAGTGTCTGGGGGGAGATAGTAGACATGATATTCCTTCATTTTAGCAAGGCTTTTGACACAGTTCTGCATGACATTCTCATAAGTAAACTAGGGAAATGTGGCACAGATGAATTTACTATAATGTGGGTGCACAACTGGTTGAAAGAATAGTTATCGATGGTTTACTGTCAAATTGGGAAGGCATATCTAGTGGGGTCCTGCAGGCATCAGTATTGGATGTATTCAATATTTTTATTAATGACTTGGATAATGGAGTAAAGAGTTTGCTTATAAAATCTGCAGATAGCATCAAGCCAGAAGGGGTTGTGAGCATTTCAGAGGACATGTTTAAAATTCAAAATGACCTTGACAAATTGGAGAATTGGTCTAAATTCAGTGGGATGAAATTCAGTAAAGACAAGTGCAAAGTCCTTCACTGAGGAAGGAAAAATTAAATGCACAACTACAAAATGGGGAGTAATTGTCTAAGTGGTAATACTGCTAAAAAGGATCTGGGGATTATAGTGGACCACAAACTGAATATGACTTGTCAATTTGATGCAGCTGCAAAAGAAGGCTAAGATGATTCTGGGGCGTATTAACAGGAGTGTTGTATGAAAGACACAGGAAGTAATTGTCCTACTCTACTTGGCACCAGCGAAGTCCCAGCTGATGTACTGTGTCCAATTCTGGGCATCACAATTTAGGAAGGATGTGGACAAATCCAAAGGAGAGCAACAAAAATGATAAAAGGTTTAGAATATCTGACCAATGTGGAAAGATTGAACTGGTCATAGTTAGTCTTGAGAAAAGACAACTAAGGGGCGACCTGATAAAAGTCTTTCAATATGTTAAGGGCTGTTGAAAGAGGATGGTGATCAGTTGTTCTTCATGTCCACTGAAGGTAGGATTAGAAGTAATGGGCTTAATCTGCAGCAAGGGAGATTTAGATTAGATATTAGGAAAAACTTTCTAACTAAAAGGGTAGTTATGGAATAGGTTTCCAAGGGACGTTGTGGAGTCCCCATCACTCTTCTTCTTCTTCTTCTTCTTCTTCTTCGTCTTTAGCTATCATTCACCATTTGGTCCATACCTGCACAACCGTGAAGGCTTGATGGCCTGAGAGTCAAACATTGGAACAGACTTGATGAACCCATGTAATGGGGGTCTTTCTCTGGGCCACCTCCACCCCTCAATTGGTGGAATTTTATCCCAATGTTACAAGCCACCCGTAGAATGACGTTCACTGGAACATCTTGTGCATCCTTGCGCATGTCCGAAAAGCATAAGGCAATGGCCTGTGGACAATGGCCCCAGTAGTCTGTAGACCCGAACAACCATAAACATTTGTATTACACATGAAGTCATTCCACTTTATGCCCAATATATGACATTGAATTTTTGTGTGGAAAGTCTTCAGCTTTGTCCAGTCTGCGTGATGTAGTGTCCATGTTTCACAGCCATACAACAGTATGGAAAGGATACTGCTCAAATAAATCCTGAACTTGGTTGTCATACTAAGATCATGTTGATTCCATATTCATTGTAAACAGCCTGTGGCGGATGCTGTGATCCCAGTCCGATGGAGCACCTCCATGTGAGAATTGGAGGAGCTGGTAAGTATAGAACCCAGATAGAAAAAGCTGGAAACTGATTCAACGTTTTTGTTTTCAAAGAGATTGAAATCGAAGGTGGACCTTGTCCTAGATTTTGTAGTTTTGTCTTTGACTACAAAACATGGAAACCAATATTTGCTGACTCCTCCTCCATGAGGCTGGAGTGCCTCATGAAACCTGTCGGGGCTCTGTACTAAATGAACTATGTCATCAACATAGTCAAGGTCTGTGAGAGAGAGATCACCAATCTCAATCCCTGTGGACTGGATGGAACCCTGCTTTACGAAATCCATTGCCTGACAAAAGAATGCAGGGGCCAGAACGCAACCCTGCCTAACACCAGATATGAATTTAAATGGAGCTGACATCTGGTCCCCAGACAAACATGGGCAGTGGTTCCATTATGCAGCTCTCTAATCAAGTCCAGCTGAGTGGTAGGGACTCCTAAGCTCTTTAAGTCCTTCCATAATGCGACACAGTCTACTGAATCAAATGTAGCCTTAAGCTCATACGCTATATACAGGGGCTTCCTGAACTCACGATGTATCTCTGACAACAACCAAATGGTTACAATGACATCTAATGTGGACCTGTTCCTCGTAAAGCCTGACTGTTGGGGACAACATTTCTGATGTAGCACAGGATCCTGTACACCCAGGATCATGAGATTATCATATGGAGGGACTGTGCATACTAGATGTTCCAACTGATCATATAAATGATCTTTAACTGAATCAACAGACTTCTCTGTTGGCGCATAGACTACTAGGACAATGAGGTAACTGTGCCAATGTTTAAGATGTTTAAATAAGTAAATGAGGAGACATAGACGTTCATCATTGGAAGCTTTTAAAAACAAATTGGAGAAATATCTGTCAAGGATGGTTGAGGTTTACTTGGTACTGCCACATTGCAGGGGGCTGGACTTACTTAATAGCTTCTCAAGGTCTCTTCCAGCCTTACATTTCTATGATTCCATGATTCTGTGAGTGATTCAATTCATAGCCTCTCTGCTTAGCTTGACAACTGAGTGACCCATGAAATTATTGGTCTTTCCTGCCCACTAGGAACTACACTGACACGTAATGACTCTTTGCAGAGAAGTCACTAAATGGTATTGGGTAATGACTCGGGTTGGGTGAATCATTGAATAGGCTGGAAGTGAAAATCTTCATATTTTATTACCAAAACAAAGACCATATTAACATGATTTTTAATAACATTTTCTTTATTCAGCTTTATCATTGAGCCAAGACACCTGCTTTGAGAGACAAACTCATGTCTGACCATAACAAGGAAAGGGCTTTAATAAGATCTTAAAACCATTACTGTTTACAGTGATCCATCGGAGCAACAGTTCACAAGCTTCACCAAGCAACCACCATAAACAAATATTTTGAAACACAGCCACACTGATATGGGGAACAAAACTATTCTTCAGTTGAATACAATGAGCCAAATTAACCCCTGATTCCAGTGATGTTACCCTAGGTAGAAATTTGTCCCACTGAATTTAATTTCAATAGCTGGGTAAAAGGAGGAGAGAAATGGACAGGAAAAGGAAGGCGGAGAAAACGATTTGTGCCCTTTAACTGACGTCTAGCAGTGTTAAAATGGTTTTAAGCCAAGTGATGCTGAGACTGAATTTAAACCAGCTCCTTGTGTGAACCAAGAATTTTCTCAAATGCAGCCTATTTGCATTCAGTGGAATCCTGTGGAACATATTCTGTTTCCATTGAAGTCAATCTTAAAACTATTACTGATTTCCAGGTGAGCATGAGTGAGGTAAACTGGTGTTTAGGTACAGAGAGAGTTCTTCTGGAAGGGATATTTCAATGCTAGTTGCACTGTGAAGCGGTCAGACACTAGCAAGTGTCTGAAAAGCAGCAATCTGTAACTGTGGTGGTAGTAGGGGTTACAGATATTTCTTGAAGAAGGGGCAGAGTGTAGTTTTTGGTATCTTCAGTGTCACACATTTAAATATTCTGATAAACCCCTCTATACAGGGGACATGTTCCTGGCACTCAGTCCAGCTGGAATCACCTGGTTCCCAGTAGAAAATCCTGTTGCATAATCGATAACAATTTATACCACCCATCAAGTAGATTCTCCTCTGCCAACAAACCACACCAGCAAAGGCAAATGTTTCTGGTAATTCTGGAATTACAACTTCCTGACATACTTTGCCATCTTCGTTGAGGAAAAAACATTTTCTACTGGACAGAAAGGAGACTTCTGTAGTGGCTCTTGGAGTCAGCTGTCTACCTTTTTCTTCACAGAACCCACCAATAACACAGATCCCATTATTCATAGAGATAGCAGATGTTTCATAGCACTTAAAATCCAGAGGCATCTGAGTCCACATATCTAAGGTAATGTCATAGATCAGAATGCCGCTATAAACTAGCTTAGGTACTACTGCCAAAGCTTCTCCACCTATTAGGTACAACTTATTCTTCAACACTGTGGAAGCAAAATATATCAGCCGAAATGGCAAGCTGGAGATGGGAGTCCATGCCTTCTGCACCAAGTCAAAGCTCTCAGCAGAAGTGAGTCCGTGTCTGTCATTTCGTCCTGCAAGAGCATACAGTTTCAGGTTACAGGCTAGAAAGCCATGTGAATCCCGGGGCACAGACATGGAGGGGAGCTGTATCCATTGGCCAGTAAAAGAATTGTATTCATAAAGAGTGTCTGAACAAGAGCCATCTCGGTGTTTCCCTCCAGACAGGTAAAGCTTGTGCTCCACAGCTGTGCTGGTAGGATGTCGCAGGCATTTCAAACCTGGCAGCTTTTTCCATCTTCCTGTATAAGGATCAAAACAATCCATTCCAGAAAGCAAGTCAGAATCAATGTCAAACTCTGAATAGTCATTCTCCACATGTTGAATCTTGTACCTGTGCAGCTCCATGCACACAATACACTCATCATATATACCCTGCCTTAGTTCCCCACTCTCCCACAGCCTTTCTTCCCCAACCAGTTGTTTCCACCACATCTGAACATCCCCATAAAGTTCTGAGTCTGCCTGGATCTCTGCAAGTGCTTCACGGGTCAGGAAAGGAAGGCGTATGTGCCTCATGAGCATAGAAAGCACTGGGAGGCGCTTGGCTGGTTTAAACCTCCCCCAGCGTTGCACAGCCTGGTAGACAACCAGTTCAGAGGCCACTACTAGGTCGTCCGAGGAGATGATGCTGGTCAAAGTGCTGAGGTCCAGACACATGAAATCATAGTCCTCAGAGATGTACCCAAAATTCAAGCCAATGTGGTGCATTGCTGCATGAAGCAGATCTTTGTGGTTGTGGGCATATGCCAGTGCATAAATCCCAAGGCAGTTCTCCATGGAAATATTCTTCACAAAGAATCTGGAAGAAATAACAAAGGGAATAAATGTCACTGAGGAGCTCCCAAGAAAGCTCAGTCTCCTGATTGTGTCAGAAAATGTATAGAGCATGGTGATTAATCTATTATTTGGAACTAGTAGTTCTGAAAATAATATTTAAAATTGCTTTAGGTTGAACCAAAACAAAAAATATGAAAATTTCACTGAATCAAAAAAAGCTGACAATTTTGGTTTGGTTGAACAAAATGTTTCATTCATCTCAGGTTAGATTCACAAAATGGTGGGAGAAAGAAGCAACTCCTGTCTAACTTTCAGCCTAGGGGTTAGGACATGCATTCAAGCTATGTTCTTCTTCCTTTGGGAAGGATTTGATCCTGGACAGAAAATTTGATCATTGGTCTTCTCTGTCTCAGGAGGGTGCTATAGCCACTGGCCTGTGGATGCTTTGGGGCACGGTTCACTCAGTCTCTCCTGTTGAAGCTGTTCCACCTTGTATACATAATTAAATAGTCCCTAGAGCAGTTGGGTTTCCCAATCAATTTTTTTTTTTTGGCTAATAAGGTATTTACTGAACATATTTCACCCAGTTCTCTATGTGTAACTCTGGGTTGCTAGCTGTCTTAATATCTGAAACTGCACAAATAATACTTTGTCTATCTGCAGTACCCCAGGGAACTCAAGAACAAATATTTATTCATCAAATCTCACAACCTCTCTGTGAAGTCTGCCAGTGTTAGTATGAGCATTCTTTAATACGATAAACTGACATACAGAAGGGGAAGTGACCTAATCAGGTTACAGACGATAGCAGTAGCAGAGCTAGGAATAGAACCCAGGAGTCCCCCACCTAATAACTTCCCTTATTAGACCACATGCCCTCTCCCAAACTGCACAAGCTTCCATTGGACTGGACATAAACAGTTCCCCATCTTCTAGAATAAATTGTTTCACAATTTATAAGAGTGATTCTCCACCGCTCACCTTTCTCACACACATGGGTGGCGGGTATTGCAGGCCAGGGGAGGCTAAGCCTACGCAAACAGCCTCACATAGCCTCACTGACACTCCGTCCTGAGGCCCCCTCCTGTTGCCGCTTCCCCTTTGACCTCTGCCCAGGCAGGCTGCTTCTCTTCTCGGAAGTGAGCTGTGGCTGGGACTTGGGACAGATGGGGCCATCCAGTGCTAGGGGGCCCCCTGGTGCTCAGGGTGCTGGAGGCACATCACCCAGTGCTCTGGGGCTGGGGGCACTCAGGAGGGGCGGCCAAGGGCTACGGAGTGGAGACTGTCAGCTGCTGGGGGAGGGTGGAATCTCCGGTGGAGGAGGGGGAGTGGAAGAGGTAGGGGAGCAGGGTGGCGGGGCCTCGGGCAGAAGGTGTGGCGCCAGGGACTAGCTGCCCATGCTTACACACTGTATAACATGGTCTCATGAGATTTTGGGGCAAGACAAAGTTCCTTGAAACTGTGACAAACCAGGCAGGGCACCCTTGACTATTTTATGTTTATGTCATGCTGATATCAAACTCTAGGAATGGACACCCTGTATTTAATCTACAAACTTTATACAACATGGGAAGGGGCAGGTCACACTTCCCCCACACATTTGCTGCCCTTTTCCATTGTGCTTCAAACCCATTCCTGGCTAGAACCCTTCCAGATTTCACAGCACATGCAGGCCTTGGTTTCTCTTCTGCTTAACTGAAAACTGGTCTAATTGTTTTGTACGTTCTACTCAGAACTGAATTTGACTCAACAACCTAGAAGTCAAATCCTATTTGATCCAATATTCTTATCACTGGGTCATTCAGCTCCCCTACAACAGAATTTTTCAAAATGTTTATGCAGGAATCAGGCCAGATGTGTTGATTTTTAAATGACATTTTATTGAAATGCTTGTGTTGCAGCTGTAAGACGTTTCTCCAATACATAAATAATGCACCCAATCTATACCCAAACAGCACATACAGACCCTCACAAACAATCTTACATCACACCCACCCTAAGTACAAGGAGGAGACCAGTGAGGTCATTGTGAGTTACCTGCTAATGATCTCCTCTAGTGGGAGGATCTGGAGCCTACAGGATGCGATAAACAACTCTTCAGCAGTCTCTGCAGTAAGTGATATCTCCTCTAAATAGAGATAATTCAGCATGCTTTGGATGATTGAGGGGGATATAGCCTTGAGCAAAACTTCCCCATCCTGGGACTCTTTGAAGGAGCTGGTGAACATGACCCGGAAGTATGGGCTGACTGAGGCCAACAGCACCCTGCACCAAGAGACACAACTGTGCTAAGAGATTACATGTGGTATTTGCAACCAGTTCACTTCTGGGGACTCTGATCTCATCAGGTCTCTCCTAATTAAGCAGGGGAGGGCTTGTTTAGTATTTGGATGGGAGATCTCTGAGATAACTTAGGGTGCTCCAGGATATGGTGAAGGTTAACTCAATAGGAAGGTCTCTTAATCCAAAATCAGCATCGAAATTATTTTCTCCATATGGTGCTACTGGTAGTGGGAGTTGCTGTGCAGCAGGAGGTGCTATCCTTGAGATGGTACATAATACCAATGCTGTGATCACCTGTGGGGCACAGAAGCGAGAAAAAATCTTACTTGACTTTGACATCTTGGGGGGCAGTTTAGGGGAAATCCAGATTTTTTAAATGTAAATAGGGAAAAAAATTATCTAAAAACATAATCCCCCAATAAGTATGGCACATGATGGTGCATTTTTATATTCTGTTTAGAGGAGAGCTGTACTTTCTGTGGAGATCCCAAGGGATATAGGTAGATAGGATACTGTAAGAGTAGGGGGGTTGCCTTTGGGAAGTTTTCCTCTCCCCCACCAGAGTTTTACTATGTCTTTTGCACTTGTTGGCTGCATTTCATTTCTAGGTGAAATGTTCCCTGTAGGATCTTTTGTGATGAAAGGTGTCATTTATACAAATTAGATATTGTCCTATTACAGGAGTAGGCAACCTATGGCATGGGTGCCGAAGGCGGCACGCGAGCTGATTTTCAGTGGCACTCACACTGCCCAGGTCCTGGCCACTGGTCTGGGGGGCTCTGCATTTTAATTTAGTTTTAAATGAAGTTTCTTAAAAATTTTAAAAACCTTGTTTACATACAACAATAGTTTAGTTATAAATTATAGATTTATAGAAAGAGACCTTCTAAAAATGTTTAAATGTACTACTGGCATGTGAAACCTTAAATCAGAGTGAACAAATGAAGACTCAGCACACCACTTCTGAAAGGTTGCCAACCCCTGTCCCATTATTAAGTTTTTTTTCATGGTGCTATGAGTTCTGCATACCAGATTAGCTTGCTTCACTTCCCCAAGTAAATAACTTCTTCTGTCCTGTTTCAACAGTATGTAGTTTCTGGTTCTTACATCCAGAACCTACTAGCATGGAGCAGAAACCCACCTGTGACAAGGAAACCTCCTTCCTTCAACCACCAGTGTAACATTACAGAACTGCTGGTCAAGATACATCTGCTTTAAACCTGCAGGAGTGGGAAAGACAGAAACAAAACCTTGATCAGAAATATGCGGGTAGAAAGAAATGACATCTTCTACTAGAAATATTTAAGGACTAACACTTTATCTCAGGGCAAATGAACTGACGAGGGGCCAACAATCATTCAGATCTAATAACCATTTGGTGGCCTCTGTTGGGAATTAGTTTGATGGGTTTCAGTCCAGTTGCAAGTCAACAGGGGTCAACATCACAAAAAACGGGAACTAGTCACCTGACCTCCCTTGCTGGCAGCTACAGCAGAGAGCCCAAACTCTGAAAGAGCCCTCCAGAACAGGGGTGAAATGCAATGGCAGCACACAATATGTGTGAATCGAATCTTGCAATGTTGCTGATGTTGTGCCATAATTGCTGTGTGTGTAAATGACCTATAGAGCTGTCAGCCAGCACCTTTACCAGCATCGAATCCACATGCAAAAAAAGAGAAATGGGAAAGATCTTCTATCCTAGTTCATTTTCTGGACACTGACGGCAGCCTCAGCCATTCAGTAGCCTCTGGATGTCACAGAATGTTACACTAAAGGGACCACTCCTAATTCACATCACTCATCAGAGCAGCAAACCTACCCTGACTCAGAAAGCTTCCCAGGGACTGAGGTGCATCTTGGGTGTTATCCTTTTCATTGTCCACATCCATTAGGGAATCCATTATTCCAACCACTGAAATGGATTTAGGAATCTACAAGATTGAAATATCCCCCGGGATCCTCAGAATCACCAACCAGTCCTGCCAGGAGTTGACATAGGAGAATAACCCTGATTCAATAACCTTGATTGTCACGCACAGAGTCAGCTCCTTAAACAGCCTTTCTGGGAAGACATAATGTCAGGGGCAGTAGCCTGTTTGAAGTAGAGAGGATGGATGGTCCAGTGGTTAGGTCATTATGCAGGGATTTTGAAGGCCCTGGTTCAATGACTTTCTCCACCACAGACTTCCTACATAAGTTCAGGGAAATTATTTGTTTGTGCCTCAGTTCCGCATCTGCAAACAAACAGGAAAATAACAAATAGGGATAATAGGGTTGTTATGAGGATAAATACATTAAAGAGTGTTTGGTGCTCTGATACTACAATAATGGGGAACATTTAAGTACCATAAAGAGGATATCCTAATATATCTCCTGTTCTACCATCTTAGCCAGCGCTTCCAGCTGTATTGCCACTTCCCAAGGACATAGTGAGGGACTGTTCCTTTGATCCAGCCTCAACTCATACTGCAACCACCTCCTTAATCAGGACAAATTCCTAACTATAGATTGTTGGTTAGTCCTTGGCTTGGTATAAATCAAAATCCTTATTGTGCTTTTAGTTATTTCTTACTCAGCAAATTCCTACTGAGACCGTGCAAAAGGGGACTGAGTCCAGACTGAGTCAGAATCTCAGTGTTTGGCACATCGGGATACAGCATGCCAGAAAGACGATACCACCATGAGAGCTGGACAAATGTTGCAAAAAATTATCAGGAATGTCTGTTTACATTCTTACATTCTCTTTGGAGGTGTTTGTGTTTCTTGTGTTCACTTCCTACAAATATTCAGTTGATTGATTTTGACTAGTCCAAAAGCTCCTGGGAATTTATAGCTCAAATTTCAAATTAAGCTCAAATTTTAAATTGGAAAAGCAGAGTCATGCCTACTGAAATAGGGAACAGTATCATTTCTCAACATTTGAATATCAAAGGATAGACCAAAGGAAATTTGAGGAAAAAATTAGAAAATTCACCAATCTGTGAACAGAAAGAGGCAAAATGTACAGAATACTTTATCCGTTATGATTAGAATTGAATGAATAATTTGTAACATATAGCTGCCCTGTCAGCATTGTCTCCGTTGCTTCCTAGACATCACCTCTTCACACATGCATCCAAGCCCCTCAGCCTCTCTTCTACGGTTCTGTTGTGTCTGTCTTTCCACCCCAGAAAACTAATGGCTGAATCCAAACAAATTGAAACAGAGCAGATGTAACAACCCAACTGGAGCCTGGTCTCAACTGCCCCTCATAGAACCCAGAGCCGCACATTCCACTGAGTTGACTTTAAAGTGGCAGGAGCCGCACAGCAGAAACAGCACAAATTCTATTTCCTCTCCCTGCAGGATATGTTACCTTGCAGTGAAACCCTGGAACTCCTTGGCTATTGCAGAAACATCTAAGGTCTCGAGTAGCGCAATTCCGTTTGGATGGCCTCATGCCTGTGGCTCTCTTATGCCATTTTTGAGTCCAATGGACCTTGTTTCAGGAAACAGCTGTGTTGAAACCTTGACAGGGAAAATACTCATTATTATTTATGCTGTGGTAGTCGCCAAAAGTTCCAGCTCCATAATGTTAGGTACTTGCAGCTAGGTCCACAAAGTGACTTAAATGCCTAACTGCCACTTTAGGTGCCTAAATCAAACATTTAAGCACTACTGAGAGCCTCAAACCCCCACCCAGCTGCCACTTAACACTGTAGATGCCTATATTCCCTAGGCACCTAAGTTTCCGCCAGTTAAGTTCCTTAGGGGCTAAGTTTCTGCCAGTGGGCATACACAAAGCTGCCTAATTCCTGACACTGCTGAGCCATTTCTTTCCCTAGCACACACCTACACTCTGGTGGGATTCTCAAACTAGGCACTCCCCCACATATCTTGTCAATGAAGTCAAAGAAGGAAAGAGAGAGAGATTGATTCTATAACTCGGTGTCTAGAGCTTTCACTTGGAATGTGGAAGAACCAAGGTCAAGTCCCTGCTCTAATTAATATTTAATTATTTATACAAAATGGAACAGCTTAAACGTTGTATCAGTTCAAGACAAGCTTGTAGCAAAGGCACAGACAAAACAGGGTTGCCACAGATGTGTCTTGCATCATGAAAAGCAATAAGGAAGATATTGACAAAGTACCACAAAATGTACCACTTTTCACCAGGCCCAGTGCAAGAAAGTTTCGCGCCCTAGGCAAACCTTCCACCTTGCCCCCCCCCCCCCCACAGCTAACCTCACCCCCCCATGGCAGCTAACCCAGCACCCCCTCCCAGGCAGCCCCCCCCACCCTCTGCAGGAGCTACCTGCCCTGCAGCTAACCCTGCCCACGGAGACACCCCACACCACCAAAACTGACTCCACTCAGGAAGCCAGCCTCCATGGCAGCTAACCCAGCCTGGGGAGCCCTCCTGCAGCAGCTAACCCCACCTGGGGAGTCTGCCCCAGCTCACCTCTGCTCTGTCTCCTCCACTGAGCACGCTGGCGTTGTTCTAATTCTCCTCCCCTCCCAGGCTTGTGGCGCCGATTGGAGGAGAATTAGAGCGGGGGCTGTGTGCTCAGAGGAGGAGGCAGAGCCGAGGTGATCTGAGGTGGGGAGCGGTTCCCCTATGTGCCCCTTCTATTACTGCGGGCAGCCCTTCCCGTGCCCCCCCCCAGCTCACCTCCACTCCACCTCCTCACCTGAGGGGACTTTTAGGCACCCCCAACCACTAGGCGCCCTAGGTGGCCGCCTAGTTTGCCTAAATGGTTGCACCGGCCCTGCTTTTCACCAACATGCCACACTGGCAGACAGAAAAGCACAGGGCATACAATGTATGAAATTTGAGAATATCTCATGGGAGAGGAGTTTCACAAGGACACAGTGTGCATTTGGGCTACAATACAGAATAAGGACAAGGATAGTGATGAACAGAGCCTGGCACCTGGCACACAGGGTCACAAAGCCACTCGCTCAGCTTTGGCCCGGCTCCCTCCCATCATCATGACAGAAGGGAGGCCAGGCCAAACCTGAGAAGTGCTGTGACCCCTGTGACAGGTCACAATGCCTAGAGCAGGGACCCCATCATGGTCCCCATGAGACAGGGCAGGCACATTCTTTACCCCCCTTCACCACAAAGCCTACCACACACCTCACCTGGGACCAAGACCCAACCTGCCTCAGAACCCCCCCACCCTGAGCAGGGCCTGATTCCCCTGGGAGTAGGGGGGAGGGATGGATAAAACAAAATAACAAGAAATGCCCAAAAACTAAATGAAAATTATAAAAAATAAAAAGATTTTCCTGGGGCTCTAATGTTGAAGCATATGTAACTATTTTTTAAGACTCCAGAAGAAATAGACATGAAATTGGAAATTGACACTGGGATTCAAGTAAACTTCATCCCTGAAACAGTATATAGGAAGAATTTATCACTCACTATGACACTAATATTACCTATGTCAGTGCAACTAGCAGTATATGGAGGGCATCCATTCCACATAGTGGGGATATGCAATGTTAAATGCAAGTACAAGGAAAAAATGTTAGAATCTTAATTTCTGTATAATAAATATGACAGCAAAACCAGTATTAGGACAGATAGTTTTAAAATCATTACAGCTGATAAAAATCCTAATGTCAGTGGAATCCATACAAGGACATCTCAAAGCTGAGGAAATTAAGAAAGGATTTCCTGGTGTGTTTGAAGGCAAGGGATGTCTACCAGGATATTGTGTAATTAATGAATTTACAAATGCAGTGCCAGTAGTGCATGCATCATGATGTCGGCCAATAACCATAAGGTCCAAAGTGAAGAAGGAACCGCTAGACATAATTGAAAAGGAGGAGGAACCATCAGACTGGGTTAGGTTGATGGTTGCAGTAGAAAAGAAAAAAACACTGGGGTGATCCAGGTTTGCACAGACTTGCAAGATCTGACCAAAGCAATAATGCAGGAACACTACAGCCTACAATCCTAGGTGACATCACTCACAAACTGTTTGCAGGAAGTGTATTCAATGTACTAGATCTGGATATTGGCAAATCAGTCTGGACAAGCAAATTAATCACTTTCAACACTTTGTGCGGAAGGTGGTGCTTCAAAAGTAAGCCCTTTGGCATGTACACCATATTCAGAAAAAAGGTGCCTGAAACATTCCAAAGGTTGACAGGAGTTACAATCATAATCAATGACATTCCTGTATGTGGCAGCACCAGAGAGAACAGATAACAGAGTTACAACCAACACAATCACATGATAACACTATGCAGTGATGAGCTGCCAAAATCTTAACAACTGGTTCCTTATAAAAAGTTCTGATTTAAGGGATGTTCATCCACAGTGTGTATTTTTTGTACCTTTCTCCATAAGAAATGGCAATGCATTGAATCATTGGGAGTCATACTTAACAATAAAAAAACCACATTTTTACATGTTTATTACAATAGAAACAAAGTATTGCTTTATTACACAAATTTAAAATACATTTGAAAAGAAGAAAATATAAAGAGATATATGAGTAAGCAAACAATAATAAAGAATGAAATGCCTTATATTCTTGTATTTTAAAATATTACATGTGAACTACTTAAGTTATTAAAAAAAGTAATATATTCATGTTGAAGTATACAATGCAACAACAAACAACATTTTAAGAATATTTAAGTACATTTATTACTAATTAGGTAGTAATTTCCAAATGGCTTCTTGATCTTCTCCATAATCTTTGGAGTTGGATACACGAACTCTGGTATCTAATGCAGATCGATGACTTCTCATCCATGATTTAACATATGCTATTGAGTTCCAGGAATTTAGTGGTTTTCCCAACAAATTGTTGGTCATAAAGCTTGAGATATGTTTAATTGTTAAATTCGCCCTTTTATCACTACAAATAATATTCATCAACGAAAAAGCTCTTTCTGCTTCTGCAGAACTAATTGCAATTGTGTTCATAATTTGCTTTGCTTTCCATATTGTTTCCAGATCAGGAAGATTTTTTGATTGAATGTTGTTGTCTAAATAGTCACGAAAATAATTTAAATCAACTACAAATTTTATGAATTTACTTAAATCATACATTTTTTTTTCTCCTGATTTCCTTGGTAACCTGACTTCTTCAATATTCCATGAAGTGAGATCTATAATATTGAATAAATCTACTATTTTAGGTGTATTACGAGAATGACCTAAATTATCTTCTTTTTATTTAATGTGCTTTTCGTTTAATAATCTTGCCTTCATTTTTTCAATAATGCACTCTATTACTTTGTCTCGTGGCAGTGATTTAAACCTTACATTATCTTCAAACTCTATGCATTTAAAAGCATCACTTTCTATCATTTCATTAATTTTATTTTCATGTATACCAAAACTATCTTTTAATTGTATGAAAAAACAATCGTTCATTTGATTAGTTTATCTGCCTTTGTTAAACTCAATTGTCTTGCTTGCAGTGCATTTGACAGTAATGCAAGTTCATCCAAAATGTCAATCATTAATCCCAAGTCTTTTAAAAATTATTTGTTTTTCAATCTTTTTGCCATGCCAGAAAATTTCTGATTTTTGGAAAAGTAAATATAAAGAGCTGAATAAGCTCTTCAGACCGCTTTGACAGCTGTAAGGCTATAAGAAGCCCATCGTGGACCAAAAACTCGGCCTATTTTGATGATTTCAATATACAGTTCTTCAGAAACTTGTTTAAGTTCAAACTGACTTTTATTTGATTGATGAAAAATTGCATAAATCTTGCCCAAAAAAATCTTGAAATGGCTTATTTCATTTATATCATTTATACCATAATCTAAAGTCAGTTGTAGCTGATGATTCAAACAATGACAAATTATAATGTTTGGAAAATCTTCAATTAGTCTTGTAGCAACTCCAGATTTATGTCCAAGCATGGTGCTCACGCCATCAGAACAAAATCTGATTAAATTTTTCTTTAAATATTCTGTGTCATATCCTGTATCAGTTAACATATGTCTCAAAGCATTATAAATATTTTCTTATTTTGTTGATTCTAATTCCACTAAATCGAGAAAAATTGTTGGTGAAGAATCTTGTAATTCACATTTTAGAAGAATTACAAGCACAGTTTTACTTGAAATTGTAGAAGCTTCATCAATAATAATACAAATCTTTTAATAGTTTTTGATGATTTTACTAAAAATTTGTTATCTTATTAATTCAGCAATATGTTCTACGATTCTAAAGGCCGAAAATTGAGAATGTAGGCAGTTCCCTAAATCAGTTTCATTCTTAATTTGTAGCTCTACTTCATCCTCCATATCTGACATTCGTCGGTTTCTTTTTACTAATCTGTAAACGATGTTGAAAATTTTGCTGGTTATTGCAATTTTTTTTCAGTAAGTTTATCAATCACTGTAGTGAGAGGTTCTTTTTTAGATTCATTTAAAATATTTATAACTGTCAAATGAGAGCTTGATTCGAAATGTTCCTTCATTTTTTTTTTAATGAAGCTTGCTGAACTTTTTTATCAGTTCCAGGTGCTTTAATAGTACACTTTTGCCATTCTGAAGAAATGTGTAAAGATTTTCCTCCAAGGGCCCCCCAAATGTGACGTCTTTGCACAATGGGAACAGCCATTTCTTGCCTTCAATTATCAAGGCATGATATTCCTTTAAAAAATATTGTGCCTGCTCAGAAGTCCAACAATCGGGTACTACATTTTCACAATCATATAAATCCTCTGCCATTGTGGACACATTTTGAGATGATTCAACATTTAAGATATTTTCATCTCCAAAATTATTGTTTTCAGTAATTAATCATTATTTTCACTACTCGAACTACTGACTAATGATTTTGTTATTTTACTGGAAAACCAATCACTAATGCTTTTCTGGCGTTTCATTATGAAGGGTAAATAATATTGAATAGAAAACTTTAATCTTCTAATAACAGTTCAATTAGTATTACACACTGAAATATCACAAGCAATTTACTAGAAACAAACAGACCAGCTATGACTGGTTGTGTTGAATTGTATAGAAAACAGTTGCACAAGTGCACAAACAAGGCAAGTGTGACTTCAATTAATTAATACAAGAAACAAGATGTTTTCTCTCTCTCAACAAGACGAACTTTGGGACCAAAGACATTTGACTCACATGAGATATCAACATAACGAATGAGGCAAGTGCGACCCTGTTAATAAAATAATAAACTAGACTGGGAGCAAACATTGTCAGGGCCAGCTTCAGCTTTAGGACGATTCCACCGATTGCCCCGAATCGGGCCTCGTGCCCAGTGAGAATCCCTTCCCTGGTTAGAGGCACCTTTTTAATTTTTACTTACCCGGCGGCACTCCGGGTCTTCAGTGGGTTCTTTGGAGTCCGCTTGGGGCTCTGAGAACTGCAACAGGCAGCTTGTTTGCAGAAAGTGATCTAGACAGAATGTGTGTGCAGATACTCGGATGGCTGCAGCAACTGTCTGCAAACTCCACAGCTAGTTGCTGCCAGCCAGCCCCAGCCAGCCGCTGGGCACAGCACTGCCAAGTGCTACCCGGGCACAAGCTGCTCCATTTGGCTTAACCGGGGTAGGATGACAAGATGGCAAATGTGAAAAATCGGGACAGGGGGTGAGGGGTAATAGAAGCTTATATAAGAAAAAACCTCCCAAAATCGGACATCTAGTCACCCTATGCTGGGGTCACGGACCCTGCCCCACTAGCCACCGCTCGTCTTACCAAATGCTACTGCAGAAGAGATTTGAACCCACCCAGAGGCAGAACTGGGGGCTGACGCTCCCCTGGAGGATAAAAGGAGCCCCCCCCCCAGACCCTGTCCTGGGTCCATCCTTCCCTCCTTCCCTCATCACATAGGCTCCTCCAGGAGCTGCATTCGGAGGTTTATAAATTACAGCTCAGCAAACAAGCTGCTGTCTGCTAGGAGCCCTAGGCAGCCAACCCAAGGCACGACAGCTACACAACCACTGCACAACAGCCTCAATCTACACCACACTCAACAAACAATCCATTGTGCTGCAAGAACCCTGTGCAGGCCCAGCAGAGCAGATAACACCTCACCCCCAGCAACACAACCACAACACACTCCTCCTCCCATACACATCATAAGTGACCTGAACTGTACAACTCCAATTATTATAATCCCTCCCCAGTGCACAGCCCCCAGCCCTCACACCCACCACTGTGCAGACCCTGTCCCAGCTGCACAGCTCCCCTGCTACACTGCCACCCTGCAACACACAACTCTGTCCGGCACACACACTATACACACGTCCCCACTACAGCACTCTCCGAACTAAAAATTTACAATGCTCTGAGCAGAGGATGGGCGAAGGTGGAGTCGGGGCCGGGGGGGGACATCATCCTTGTGGGGCAGGGGACCCCTGCAGGGCCCAGGGTAATTTGCCCCACTTGCCCCGGGCCGCCCTGGAGCTGCAGTTCCCCCCGCCCTCTTACCTTGCCGGCCCCTCAAAGCAGCAGGAGGACTTGGGAGCTCAGCTGAGCTGCCAGCTGCTGGCAGCTGGCCACATTGCGGCTCTGCGGGGGGAGGGGCCAGGGGCACAGGGGGGACATCCTCGTGGGGCAGGGGGCCCCTGAAAGGCCCGAGGCAAATTGCCCCACTTGCTCCCAGGGTGGCCCTGGAGCTCGCAGCCCCCCCTTACCTTGGCAGCTGCTCAAAGCACCAGGACAAGCTGGAGCTCAGCTGAGCTGCCTAGGGCGGCTGACCACACTGCGGCTCTGCGGGGTGGGGGGAAGCAGGGAATCTTGGGAGCTCAGGTGGAGGACAGGGCAGTCCCGTGGGTCACGTCCAGCCCGTGGACCAGAGTTGTTCTCTTACCTGCCTGACTCTTTAACAGCTGGTTCTATATCGGTGTCTAATTCTAGTGAACTGATGCGAATGGCTGCAGCTCACCACTGACCCTATGGCTGTGCCTACAAATACAACAAACAACACTCACTCCAGATAAGGGAGAAGATTTAAACCCAAAGAGTGTAAGGACTATAATACCTCCTAATGCTGTTATTGAGCAGGAATATTTGTAATGGCATGTCTGAATTTCTTTTGTTTACGGGGTTGGTGTGTGTGTGTGTAGGGAGGGGGAATATTGTACTCTTGCACAGTTAGATAGCTGATACACTGCCTCTTTAAGAGAGGCACAGAAAGTGACTGATAAACTGTGTGTGTGTGTGTGTGTGTACACTGAACTATGCTGCTGAGAGCAGTGTGTTTTGGCAAAGCCTTGTTAATAACAGCCTGGTTAGTTTACCTTGTCCTGTGCGGATCTTCATTCCTGGGAGCAGTCCAACTGAAGGCAGTACAGCTTCACCAGGAGAGGCTGAGAGACACCTACCTAAGAACAGCCAATAGCCTGGTGATTGGTGCACTCACATTGGATGTGAGACACCTGTTTCAAAGCAGGCAGAGCAGAGTTTTGAAAACAGGTTTCCTTGATCATAGGTGAGTGACCTAATCATAGTGGAGCTCTCTCTCTCTAGCTTTTTTATAAGAAAGGGCTGACCTGGCCAAATTCCAGGAGAGGGTTCATGGCTGAGAATTTAGAGTGGAGAGGTGTGCTCAGAAGCCACCTACTGGAGTCCATTCAAACTCTGGTCAGAGGAGGACTTGCAGCCCAGTTCTGTGGAAGACCCAACTTCAATTCCTCCCTCTGCCTGAGTGGGGCAAGTTTTGAACAAGGGTCTCCCATCTCTCTTAGGAGCATGCTGTCACCACTGAGCTAGGGATCTCAATCTCTCCTGTTAAAGCTGTTCCACTGGGTATAACCAAAAAGTCATGGAAGTAGGGGTACCTGACCCTGGCTCTTCTAGTGAGTGCCATAACCACCAGACTACAAAATCATTCTCATGCTCAGTGTCTTTTTTGGCCCAATGACTCTTTAAGTATTTGTACACAGTGGAGCAACTTCAACAGGAGAAACTGAGAGAGCAACACATCAGACGATTCCACAGCTCAGTAGTATGTGCACTGCCCTGTAAGCTAGGTCTCCAGGCAAGGCCTCTAATCAGTACTAAGGCAGACAACTCCAGCTGCTTTTGTATGGAGTGAGACCAGTGCCTAACTCATTCTCACAAGAAACACTTAGGTGCCTAAACTTCCTCACTCCAGGAGAGGGGCTTCTGGTTGTGGGTCACTTGCTGAGATAGAAGTCTCCCTGCAGCCTGGATTTAGGCACGTGTCTCCAGGAGCAGGATCAGGCTTAGCATTTCAACACGGGATAACTTAGGCTGCTCCCTGCCTAGAGTACTGTCTTTTGTGGATTGCACTCTTAGGTGCTGCTATCTCCCCATGCATTGTATAGGGGGCCTAACTCAGGCTTTGTAGATCACCTTAATGTTCCAGTGATTTTTGTAGTGCCTAAGAGTTAGGTTTTGCAACACTGAGCATTGCAACATTTAAATCCCATTGTGGATCTAGGCCTTAGCATCTCTGTGGCTCAGTTCCTCATCTGCAAAAAAAAGATAATGGTACTCCCCTACCTCATAATCGAGGATAAATGCATGAAACACAGGAAGGTGCGCAGATGCCACAGGACTATGGCATACAAAATACAGAGAGCTTTGACAGAGTAAGTGCATATAGTGAAGGATATGGAACTATATTAATAAAATAATCCTGTAGCATCTCAAATTGTTAGATTATTTATCAGAATGGAAATGAATGCTTGGAAGCCTGGTGTATTGGTTTGTTTTTCAGGGAATTGTGACAGTCTGCTGAAGACATGCTTTGCTAGAGAAATACCTTACTGCAGCTCCCTGACCTTTTCAATAGTCTGTATTTTCATTGCCTGGCCTGTTTATGTATTCCAGACATGTTTGTTGGGCATTCATTGCTTTACTTGAGGTTTTTGATAATAGAAAATGCTTTGTTTCTCACAGCAAACACTTTTATGTCCCTAAAAGTATGTTAGTTTAGCCTGAACCAGTCAATCAAAATTTAGCATTCTGGAAAGGTCAGATTTCTGCCATTATTCACAGAATATATTTAGCATTCATATTCTGGGACAAATTATTTGAGTGACAAGGACAACAAACTATATAAAAAGGAGACAAATGAATTCGATGTAGCCTTTGATGTGAATACAGAGCAAAATGTGACTATTTTTGACATAGACTTATAGAAGCGTTATTGTGGAAGCTGTGCAAGCATGGTCTTGGACGAATAAAGACCCTGGAGCTCAGTCTTAGTAGTTGGGCTGGATACTGGGGAGATACATAGGGGGACAGGATGAGGAAACCTTAACTTTAGTAAATCTTGATTTTAGCAGCTTTTGGTACGCTCTCACATGACCTCATAAACAAACTAGGGAAATGCAACCTAGATGGAGCTCCTATATGGTGGGTGAAAACTGATTGAAAAACTGTTCCCAGAGAGTAGTTATCAGTGGTTCACAGTCATGCTGGAAGTCCTGTAGGGATCAGTTCTGGGTCTGGTTCTGTTCAATATCTTTATCAATGATTGAGATAATGGCAAAGAGAGCACACTTATAAAGTTTGTGGATGATACCAAGATGGGAGGGGGTGCAAGTGCTTTTGAGGATACGATTAAAATTCAAAATGATCTGGACATGGTCTGAAGTAAACAGGCTGAAATTCAATAAGGACAAATGCAAAGTACTCCATTTAGGAAAGAACAATCAGCTGCACACATACAAAATAGGAAATAACTGCCTAGGACGTAGTACTGCAGAAAGGGATCTGGGGGTCATAGTGGACCATGAGCTAAATATGAATCAATAGTGTAACACTTTTGCCAAAAAAGCAGGCATCATTCCGGGATATATTAGCAGGAGTGTTGTAAGAAGACATGATAAGTAGTTCTTCGGCACTACTTATGCTGATTAGGCCTCAGCTGGAGTATTGTGTCCAGTTCTGGGTGCCACATTTCAGGAAAGATGTGGACAAATTGGAAAAGTCCAGAGAAGAGCAACAAAAATGATTAAAGGTCTAGAAAACATGACCTAAGAGGGAAGATTGAAAAAAATGGGTTTGTTTAGTCTGGAAAAGAGAAGATTGAGAGGGGTCATGATAACAGTTTTCAAGTACATAAAAGTTTATTACAACGAGGAGGGAGAAGAATTGTTCTTCTTAACCTCTGAAGATGGGATAAGAAGCAATGGGCTTAAATTTCAGCAAGGGAGGTTTAGATTGGACATTAGGAAAAACTTCCTAACTGTCAGGGTGGTTAAGCACTGGAATAAATTGCCTAGGGAGGTCATGGAATCTCTATCATTGAAGATTTTTAAAAGCAGCTTGGACAATCACCTGTCTGGAATGGTCTAGATCAGTGCTGGGCAACCTGTGGCTAGGGTGACCAAATGCCCTGATTTTGGGGGGTCTTTTTCTTATATATGCTCTTATATACCCCCCACCCTTGTCCTGATTTTTCACATTTGCTGTCTGATCACCCTACCTGAGGCCCAAGGGCCACATGTGGCCCATCTGGGTAAGCTGATTGCGGGCCACAAGATATTTTGCATCTGATGAAGTGGGTATTCACCCATGAAAGCGCATGCTCCAATACATCTGTTAGTCTATAAGGTGCCACAGAACTCTTTGCTGCTTTTAAAGATATTTTGTGGACATTGACCATCTGCAGACACAGCCCCCCGCAGCTCCCATTGGCTGTGGTTTGCCGTTCCCGACCAATGAGAGCTGTGGGAAGCGGCGGGCTATAGGGACGTTCTGGCCGCTGTTTTCTGCAGCTCCCTTTGGCCAGAAATGGTGAATCACTGCCCCTAGGAGTTACCTGCAGATGGTCAACATCCCCAAAATGTCTCACGGCCCACAATCAGCTTACCCTGATGGGCCACATGTAGCCCAGGGGCCACAGGTTGCCCATCACTGGTCTAGATAATACCTAGTCTTTGCATGAGTGCAGAGGAGTGGACTAGATGTCCTCTTGAGGTCCCTTCCAGTCCTATGATTCTATGATAAACCTACCACAGTGCTGAATTAGTATTCCCCTGCCCTTCTCTCCAGTGGAGGAGGATGGAAGAATCCACACAGAGGCAGATCCCCCATCCTGCCCTGCTCTACCTTCCTGAGAGCTGCAGGATGCCTTCTTTCTGGGCTCTGCATGATGCAGTGGGTTTGCATCTCTTGAATGGCTCCCTCATGCAGTGGTTCTGTTTCACAGGTCCCTCCACAACCGATTTATATTCAAAGAAGCCTTCCCTATGGGAAAGTTTTGCAGAAACTTAAATCCAAGCCCTTTTGTTGATCAATAATATAGTCCCTTGATAGTGAAACATGGAGCAACTGAAACCTTCTCAGGGAGTGCATTGTGTAAAATATTCGAGAAAAGTATGATGCAATATATACTCCTGTTAAAGACATATATCCAATGTAAACACTGTCTGATAAAATGTGAGAGAGAATTTTGACCACTTCAAAATTTAAAATGGGCTCTAAAAATCAGTGGAGGTCTTTGTTTCAAACAACAGATTTGCCTTCTGATTTAGTGCTTAATTTAACTCATTTATCTTTTCTTCTTTTTTTTTGGCTATACATTCACAGTTCAGAGATTTTTTTAAAAACTTTTATCAAGGTGTGGGAGTGGCATATAAAATATTCTATCACAATCTTAAAGTATCACACAGCCACAATATTAAGACACTCTTCAATATATGTTAGATTTAAAAAGAAGACGCACATGTTTGAGAAAAAAAGGATTGGAAGGAATTAGAAGCCAAATAACATTTTTGATCAGTAGATCTATTAAACTAGAATGAAAGTACTTTTGGCTGGCTAGGTTGAAATATTTTGTTGTGTTGTATAGTTCCATGAATAAAACAAAATCAGGGGGGTTTATGTATGTATTGTTTCCTTACCCTTCACTCTCAAGGTTACTACAAAAACTGAGGGCTTATCCACATGGAGAAAATGACTGACAGAACCTTAGTGGAATAGCTTATTCAGCTATAAAGCTATGGTAGTCAGCTTCCCCACGGAGACAAGATCTCAGGGTTGCAATAAGGTTGCAATGTTCTTCGCAATAAGGTTGCAATGTTCTTCGCAATAAGGTTTTTCAAGCCCTGAAAACAACTGCAGAGGGGCTAACATCACACGTAGTAATGGCCATCTTTTCTCTTTATCAGACACACTTATACTCGCAGACAGGAATAATTTGTCCAAACTACTGATCATTGATCTATTGAGTGGGACCTATTGTATTAACAGTAGTTAAGAAACTGCTGCACTGTGCTTATTTATTCCCTACAAAAGTTTATACTGAAACAACTTTGATGCTGTAAAGTCAAGTGCTCAGAAGATCAGAAATGCTAAAACTGAGGTGACCTGTGAAACCTTAATTCAACCTCCTTGTGCATATGGATTATGACACACTACCTAATTGTATGATCTCATGCTATTTGTTCCACAGAACCATAACTCATTAGTACTCAAGAAGAAGAAGATTCCTTCTCACATGCAATTATAGTAGAGCTGAATGTGTAAATGGTGTTTTGGTTTGGTGGCTGAACTGAAAATTCGGAGGGGAGGGGGATTAGATTGGACTGACTGAAATTGATTTTTTTTCCCACTAAAAAAAAGAGCCAAAAACATTTTTTTTGGGTCAAATGAAATGTGTCATCATTTCAAAATGTTATTTTGAAATGAAATGTCCATTTGAAATGACAGTTCATTTTGAAATAAAATATCCAGACAAACTGTTTTGACTTTCTCTAATTTTTTCCCCATTTTTTATACATCTGAAATGTTTCAACAAATTCAACTCAACTTTGTGTTTTAGTCACTCCAAAACTGCTTTTTTTTGAGGTGGAGGGGGGCAAATTTACTGCTCATCCAGTAAATTTCTTCCAGCTCAAAGCTATAGTATTGCTCTGTGTGGGTGTTCGGAAACACTGTGAGGATCAGTGGAGTTTGGGAGCGCGTGCAGTGCTGTGAGGGAGGAGCTGGAAGATACAGTTTAAAATTTCTGGCTCATTCAGATTCTATCATAGTATTTGCTGTAGTTTGTGTCAGCCAAAACTGGACTGATTTTCACAAATACTTACATCAAAAGGTACTTATCTGACCTTAGAACTAGTCCGCCACCAAATGTTAAATTCCAGTTTCCCCCATTCCTGCCATAACCTTGGCAAATATTTTACGTCTAAATTTTGGCCACATATATCTGTTGCTAACACTCAACAGTTTGAAACTGGTGAAATATAATGTTTAACCTGGTTTTCCTAAAACTTAAAATAATAAATAATTATAATAACAAACAAATAAATTAGATTTTTATCTGCATCACATAAAGACTAAAAAAATGTGAAAAGTCAAAAACGTCACTGACCAAATTCATGCCATATCAGCTTTGATTGACACCTAATGGGCTTTGTCTAGGTAGTGAGGTGGCGTGGTTCCCCGCTGCCCTGGAGAGAGATGAATCCCTCCAGATACCAGAGTGGGCAGAGCCAGGGAGCATTGAGCCCGCCCCCCACAGGGTCAGGTGTGGCACTGGAAGTATAAAGGCCAGACCCCAGGGCTCATTGAGACAGCAGCCATCAGGGAGGCCAGAAGCCTCTGGCTTAGCTCACGATTGGGAAACCCCAGCGGCCTGCTGTAAATCTAAGGACTGGCCCGACCTGCCCCACGCCAGCTACCTGGAGGAGTTGCCGAGCTTGTCCCTCGCCAGCTACCAGGAGGAGTTGCTGAGTCTGCTCCTCACCAGCTATCCCGAGGAACCCGTGGTGCTAGACGCCCCTGAGGACACAACCCTGACCCAGGTATCTCAAGAGGGGGAGTCTGGAAGTAGCCTGGGGGCAGCCGATCCTGGTCTGCAGCAGGACCAGAACCCATGTCAGCGTGTTGTGGCCAGGATCCCCACTGACACAGCAGGGGGTCTTCTGTTGCTGCTAGGGCCCTGGGCTGGGATGCAGTGAAGTGGGTGGTCCTGCGTCCCCCATGCCACTCCACTCACAGGTAGCAGTCTCCTCCTCTCCCAGGCTCTTTGGAACCTAGGGCCTGGGTTGCTATTATATACTGTTATTGCTCAGCCCCTGCCTGAGGGCCCAAGTGCCTGACTCACCATTGCCCCACCCTGACCTAGGGCCTGGGTTTACTGTGTTTATTTCTACCTTCACAAAGGCTATAGAGGAAGACTCCTGTGGCTGGACTAATTCCCCGCAAGACCTATTCCCAAATTTAGTGAGGCGGTGTGGTTCCCCACCACCCCAGAGGGAGACGAACCCTGGCTAACCTCTCTACCCATGGTGGAAAATGTGGGCACGATCCCTCGACCCCTGTGAGAAGGGATCTATGGGGGGGACATACCCCAGTAACAGCCAGGGTTATGGACAAATTTATCAAACTCCTGAACAAGAGCCAGGAGCGGCAGCAAGTGGCCCAGCTCCAGCAGCAGCAGCAGCAGTAGGTGGCCCAGCTCCAGCAGCAGCAGCAGCAGTAGGTGGCCCAGCTCCAGAAGCAGCAGCAGCTCATCCAGTAGCTGGGAACACAGCAGCAGCAGCTGATTCAGGACCCAGAGATTCAGAACCAGGAAGAACAGCTGGGAGACATGGCTGGGTCACCCCACACCACTGCGCCAGTGCGGCTGACCAAGATGGGACTTGATGACGACCCTGAAGTCTTTTTGGTAACTTTTGAAAGAGTGGCGCTGGTTGTGGGGTGGGCTACTGACCAATGGGCCACTCTCTTGTCCCCGTACTTGACTGGGACAGCCCAAACGGTGTACAGAGGGCTGTCTATGGAGGATTCAAGGGACTATAGCCAGGTAAAGGCAGAGATCCTGGATGTCTTGGACGTCAGCCTGGAAACCTTCCGGCAGTGGTTCCAGAGCCAGACCTACCCCACAAGCACCAAACCCCGGCTGGTGGCCCAAGAGCTGAAGGAAGTGTGCAAGCGGTGGCTACAGCCAGAGAGGAGGACATCAGATGAGGTCATGGAGCAAATTATTTTAGAGCAGTTCGTATATATCCTCCCAGCGTGAGGAAGGGCCTGGATGCTTCACCATTGGCCAGCAATGCTAGCCGCCACAGTCGCATTGATGGAAGGCTTTCTCGTGGCCGAAGTGCCGGTGGGGCCAGCTACCAGAGTGCAGCCCCAGGGCCAGAGCGCCCTAACCCCAAAAAGAAAGGAGGCACTCAGACTGAAGTGCAGAGCCTCCCCTGCGGGCAAGATGGTCACTCAGGGCTTTGGGCCAGACGCCTTGAACTCTCACCTTGACAAGGACCTGCACACCCACCACCACCGTGTTGAGTGCCCTGAGGACCAATCAGAGTCCCCCCGAGAGGCCCAATGGGAGCCCCCACCTGGAGTCATTGCCTAGAACTCAGGCCCTGTTTTGTATGTGGGAAATATGGACACTTGCAGTGTGACTGTACTGAGATGGACTGCAGCTTCAGCCATGTCTGTGTGGGAGAGACCCAGGCCCGGCTGCCACAGGTCCCCAAGATCACTGTTCTGGTAGTTGTCGAGGACCACCCCAACCCTGGCCCTGATCAATTCGGGCTGTGGCCAGATGCTAATCCATCAGACCTTGGGGTCACCTGGGAACGATCTGGCTGCAATGCATCCAGAGTGACGTGTGGCCATACCCTAGTGCCCAGGTCCTGCTAACGGTGGCCAGGGTCACAAGACAGATGGTCGTCGACCTGGCTCCTCGACAAGCCTACCCAGTGATTCTGGGGCATGACTGGCTTTTGAGGAGATCCTCCACTCAATCCCTGCGCTGGAGGGAGATTGCCTTGAGGCCCAACCAGAGGAGGAGAAGGAGGAGACCCCAGACCCCGAGGGAGGGACCGAGGAGCCCTGGACTGGCTATAGAACCCCGACTTAACACCGACTTTTTCCACAATCAGAGAGCAGACCGCACCCTTAGTCAGGCCTATGGACAAATAGCTGCTGTTGATACGACAGTGATTGACCGCATTGTGCAAATCAGTGGCCCTGTTTTGAGCTACTCCATGACCATCTTCAGTGAGTGGAATGGGATTCCTGCACGGAAGAACCACGGACCCAGCTGCTGGTGCCTCAGTGCCATCGATGAGCAGAAATGAAGCTCGCACATGACATACCTGCTGCAGGGCACTTGGACCACAAAAAGACCCTTGTCCAGATTTTGATGTGGTTCTTTTGACCCAGCATTCACCCGGAGGTGAGGAACTATTGTAGCTCGTGCCCCGAGTGCCAATTAGCAGCTCCCTAACGGGTACCCAAGGCCCCCATGGTTCCCATGGTCATAGTGGAGATGCCATTTGAGTGGGTGCCCATGGACCTGGCGGGCCCATTCCCAAGAAGTGCCGTGGGATTCCAGTATGTGCTGGTCATTGTTGATTATGCCACCCATTTTCCCGAGGCCATGCCATTATAGAGCACTACCGCCCGAACCATCTCCAGCAAACTAGTGAAGGTCTTTGCTGAAGTGGGCCTACCCCGGGAAATCCTATTGGACCAGGGCACCAACTTCACCTCCCGGCTGTTGCAGCAGCTATGCGAGCTCCTGGGAGTTAAACAGTTACGCACTTCCATCTACCACCCACAGACTAATGGGACCAGCTACTCCCACCCTTACTGCTGGCAATCAGTGAGGTACCCCAGTCATCAACAACATTTTCCCTGTTTGAGCTACTATAGGACCGCTGGCCATTGGGCCTATTAGACTTACTGTGGGAGACATGGGAGCAGTCTCCATCTCCAACCCAGGGCCTCATGAAGTATGTTCTCCAGCTCCAGGAGCACTTCGCTTAGACCAGAGCCCTAGCAAGTGAAAACTTAAAAGTCGTACAGGAATTCTAGGCATGAACCTATAGCCAGGAAGCGCAGGATCATGCCTTTGAGCCAGGTGATTGGGTCCTGCTCCTCCTACTGTCGAGCAAATCGAAGCTGCTGGCCCATTGGCAGGGACCCTATGAGGTGGCCCGGAAGGTCGGGCCCATCACCTATGAGGTACACCAGCCTGACCAGCAAAAGAAGACCTAGCGATATCATATGAATCTATTGAAACCATCGCAGGAGCAACAGGGCCTATTAATTCATTCTTGCCTGTCAGAACCAGAGTTGGGTCCCCGCGCGCCCCTGACAGAGGACCCCACAGGGTCCCAGCTTGGTGACACGCTAACAGAGGAGCAGCAAAAGCAGGCCCAATATCTCCTGCAGGTTTTCAGGAGAACCTTTATGGTCCTACCTGGTTACACAATCCTGGTCCATCATGCCATTCAGACCAAACTGGGTAAGGTAATTCAGGAGACGATCAGGTCCCTGCTGCACCAAATGTGGCAGGAGGTCGAGGCAGAAGTACAGGCCATGCTAGCCTTAGGAGTCATCAAGCCGTCGCAGAGTGAGTGGCACAGTCCAGTGGTCTTGGTACCCAAGCCAGATGGAACATGATGTTTCAGTATAGACTTCCAGTGGGTCAATGCGATCTCGAGGTTCGATGCATATCCTATGCCCCATGTGGATGAACTGCTTGGTCGCTTAGGGGAGGCCCATTTCATCACGACCCTCGACTTCAGTAAGGGGTACTGGCAGATCCTGCTTGACCCCATCTCTAAGGCGGAGACAGCGTTCACCACCCCAATGGGATTTTACTAATTTACACGGATGCCCTTCTGCCACCATGGGGCCCCGGTGACGTTCCAATGATTAATGGATTGCCTTCTATGGCCCCCATCAAGACTATGCAGTGGCATATTTGGATGACGTTGTAGTCTACAGCCGTGGGTGGACTACCTGGAACATGTAACCAAAGTCCTGAGATCCCTGCAAAAGGTGGGACTAACAGCCAATCCAAAAAAGTGTTGCATTGGATGGCAAGAGGCAACGTATCTCAGATACAACATAGGGGAGGATGAGTGAAATCCCTTGTGGGGAAGGTTCAAGCACTGGCAGCCTGCCCATCACCTACCGCAAAATGCCGTGTGTGACAATTCCTGGGGCTCAGTCTGAGCACCTGACTCATTGTTGCCTCACCGTTGCCTCACCCTGACCTAGGGCCTGGGCTTGTTTCTCTTTATACTGTTGTTGCTCAGCCCCTGCCTGAGGGCCTGAGCACCTGACTTACCATTGCCCCGCCCTGACCTAGGGCCTGGGCTTACCATTATATACTGTTATTGCTTAGCCCCTGCCTGAGGGCTTGAGGACCTGACTCACCAGTGCTCAGACCTGACCTAAGGCCTGGGCTCACTTTATTTATTTGAACCTTCACAAAGGCCACCGAGGAAGACTCCCACGGCCAGACTAATTCCCCACAAGACCTATTCCCGAATTTAGTGAGGTGGCGTGGTTCCCTGCTGCCCGAGAGAGAGCGACGAGCCCCAGCTAACCTCTCTACAGTCTACATTAGACTTTCTTAGGAAATCTCCCAGTACCACAAGTGGACTCTAACCATCGTAGCAATGGAGTATCAGTATAGATAGAACACCTGCATCTTTACCATATCATCAAACACTCCTCAGAAGAGGTTTAGATGATGTAGTTTTAAAAGAGATTTTGGAGGGATCAAAATCTTGTGTAGACACAGCCATGGGATACTTGATTCGTATTCTCCTCAGGGAATATTGGATTTAGTGGTGGTATAGAGTGTGACACTGCACCCCATATTCTGCATTGTGATATTATTATGATATGATTATAGCATAATTATGATGTTTTTTATCCAAGATGGGTCATGTGAGATGTCATTAGAAAGGCTATGATTTGCTGAATATGATTATCCTATGTTTATGCATTTATCATTTTTGTATCTAAAGTTATGAATATTGACTATGTATCTGTATTTCAAATGTAGTTATATCTTGGTAATGTCCACTAAGCTAGATGCTTTTAGTCTAGATCAGGAGTCGGCAACCTTTCAGAAGCGGTGTGCCGAGTCTTCATTTATTCACTCTGATTTAAGGTTTCATGTGCCAGTAATACATATTAACATTTTTAGAAGGTCTCTTTCTATAAGTCTATATTATATAACTAAACTATTGTATGTAAAGTGAACAAGGTTTTCAAAATGTTTAAGAAGCGTCATTTAAAATTAAATTAAAATGCTGATCTTACACCGCCGGCCTGGTCAGCTCACTGCCAGCCTGGGGTTCTGTTCACCTAGGCCGGCAGCAGGCTGAGCAGGGCCTGTGGTGGGACCCGAGATCGAGGGAGGTGGGAGGTTTCAATGGTCAGGGCAGAGGGCTGGGGGAGGGAGTTCAGGACAGAAGGCTGGGGTGGGAGCAGTTCAGGGATCAGGGCAGAGGGCTGGGGTGTGGGGGTGTGTAGGGCAGAAGGCTGGGTGTGTGGGGTGGCCAAGGGTCAGGGCAGAGGGCTGGGTGTGGGGGTGGGGTTCAGGGCTGCTGGATGGGACTGTGGGGATGCAGGGCAGAAGGCTGTGTGTTGGAGTGGGAGGGTTCAGGGAAGAGGGCCTGGGGGTGTAGGGGGTGCAGAACAGAAGGCTGAGTGTGTGGAGGAGTCAGGGCAAAGGGATGGGGCTGTGGGGGTGCAGGGCAGAGGGCTGGGTGTGGGGGGGGTTCAGGGGAGAGAGATGGGGCTGTAGGGATGCAGAGATGAATACTGAGTGTGTTGGGGGGGTCAGGGCAGAGGGCTGGGCATGTGTTGGGGTGGGGGGTTCAGGGCAGAAGGCTGGAGTGTGTGAGGGGGTGCTGGGCAGAATGCTGAGTGTGTGGGCGGGGTCAGGGCACGAGGGATGGAAGGGATATGCCCTGTTCCACCCGCTTTCCCAAGACTCCATCCCTACCTCTCTCTGCCTCCTCTACGGAGCTGTGTGCATGCTGCCGCTCTTCCCCCACCCACTTGCTAGGGCCAGAAGTTGATTGGCGCTGGGAAGAAGAGGGAGTGGGGCAGAAAAGCACCACGCTGGAAGAAGCGGGGGAGGGGGAAGCTTGGCTGCAGCAGAACCAAGCTTCTGCCTCCTGCCCCTGCAGGGGAGAGTGGTCGGCGGGGGGGGCCGAGTGGGGCTGGGGGCCGGGACTGCAGCAGGCAGCTACATGCTGCTCAAAATCGGCTTGCGTGCTGTATTTGTCACGCTTGCCGCAGGTTGCCAACCCCTGATCTAGATAGGCAAAGGCCTATTCAGGGCAATGGACCATTAGGAAAAACAATAGGCCTTAGGAAAAGTTTATCCCCCACCTCGGGAGCCTTCCTGAGAACACTACAGACAGCCTGTAAGTAATGGCTGCTATGGCTCCACAAGGTCATGTGACCAGGCCACATGACTTTGGACTCCATCTTGGGATATCAGTGTTTTTCCACAAACTGAGTTTGGAACAAAAGGGTTCCCGCCATATGCTAAAGCTATACAAGGCAGGGAGTGACAGCATCTGTTGTTCTTCACTCCCCACACAAGAAGACTCCTGGAAACACCTGAAGAACAAAGACTGAACTGGAGGAAGTGCTGGACCTAGGCTAAAGGGATTTCTAGTCTGTGTATGAAAGACCTGGGAATTCCAAGCTGTAAAGCAAGTGCAGCTTGCCCCTTAAGAATCTTCAGGGTTGTACCATCTCCCAGGGTGAGAAACTGCCAATTCATATCCAATCTATCTAGTATGTTAATCTTAGTTTGTGTTTTTGTTTATTTACTAGGTAATCTGCTTTGATCTGTTTGCTATCACTTATAATCACTTAAAATCTATCTTTTTTAGTTAATAAATCTGTTTTATGTTTTAAATTAAACTGAGTGTACCTTGAAGAGAAATGTCTCAGGAGAAATCTCAGCTTGGTTTAACACAGGCTTCTTGTATTTTCTCTTCACATTGAGGGAGGAGTGAACTCTATGAGCTTATGTGGTGCAGTTCCCAGTGCAGCGCAAGAGGATATAATTTTGGGTTTATGCTCCAGAGGGGGTGTGTGCTTGGGGAGCTGAGAGTTACCTTGGTTGTAGCCTTTCTATTGTTGGTTCATGCAGTGGCTGGTCAGAGATCCTGCATGTAACTGCAGCTGGGTGTGTTCCTACCTGTGTGAATGCTGGTGGAAGTGTAGGAGTGGGTCTTTAGTTTGTCACAGCAGCACAGCGAGAGAGGGAGCCCACTATGGGTCAGAGGGCTCAGATGTACCCCAGTTCCAGGTGCAAGATACCTGCTTTGCCCACCCCTCCCCTAAAGCTTAAGCATCTATAGGCAAATTCCAACCAGAATCTTGGAGCTATTGTAGCATCCCTGCTTCAATCAGCATAACTTGGCTGCTCCTTGGTTCTGCTAACCCATTATCCCAACATGTTTATCATAAAGCCCAGTTGTGTACTCTTCACAGGAGTAACAGTAGCCATTGTGATCACTAGCTAGATACTAACCCCTGTCATATGATTATAGATGGGACATGTAGCAATACTTATTATTAAGGTTGCCCAACACATCCCATTATAAGACTCTGTTTTCAGTTGCTTATAATGGTGCCAGATTTTAACAATTTGGACTGCAATTTTTCATGCCAAGTGTCTTGCTCAAACTGTTATTTATTTATTTTAATTTCAGCCATTTTTGAGAACAAGGCTAGAGAAAAATATATTTTGCTCATGTTAAAAGTATATAATCTTTTCTTTAAACAGCTTTAGTGCCCCCATTCTTTGGAACTGGGACTTGGAATTTGATAATGTGACTTTTATGTCAGGAATATGCTTTTTGCCTTCCCCATGAAAATCTGCGTAACCATGGCCACATTATAAGCGTTTGAATAATCACAGCTCACATAAGTAGAGATTTGTTCAATTTTAGCTGCTAAACTGTCCAAAGATTCCATTCTTACTGAGTATATTCCATTCCCTCAGAGCTCCAGTGTGTGACCAGACTGTGCAAGTGTGAAGAATTGGGAATGTCTATACAAATTATGAAATCTGATTGATTTTGTGAAATTGTATTAAGAAAAACTGCTGTGTCATGACTGCCTATGAATGTGTGGATCTACCATTGCTGGCAGGTCCTGTAGCCGGATACATACCAGACTGGGACAATGAGAAATAGTTAAGGTTAACAATAGTAATTACCCCTCACAAAGGTTATACTAAGCAGTAACTTGAGCCTTGGAAATCCAATCTAATTTACCCCTTTGAAAGGAGGAAAGGTAGGCACAGTGGAAACTTACCAGGAGTAGAACAAAAGAGGCCAGGTGACCAGGAGAGGTTTAAATTAAAAAAAACACACAGGAACTGGGGCCACACAGGAATCAGAAGTATGGTGTAGGAGGCAGCAAGGTCATAGAAGCAGGATAAAGGGCTCCATGAGGGAGAGAGATCGGACTGTGTGAAACAATCTATCCTGCTGGGACCTAGATGGTTCCCCAAGGACTCACATGGGAAGGATGAGCTAGAAAATGATGGACATTGCGATTTCAGATGTTTGTTTTGCATGATCTGTACTTTCCTGTGCTTTACATGATTAAATATAAAAGAGATAAAGGCATTGAACTGTACATATTATGTGTGTGCCAACTGCTTCATAACTATTGCATGCCCCTAAGAGAGTTAAACTGTAACTAGAAGCTTCAAAACTTTTCGATGGAGTTTTGGGAGAGGGGTATGTTTAAGTAATGGGGGTATTTGGGGTGTCAGTGCTGGTCTTGGTGCCTATGGCAGGTGGGCTGAGGAGTCCCATTTGAGCAGACATAACAGACTGAGAGTCAGTACAGGTTGGGACGAAGCACTGGAACTGAGAGCAGAAGACCTCTCTCTCCAGAGGACATCTCTCAGTGATGCCCCAGTGGTTGCCTAGATAGCATTGAGAAGGATGAGGTCTCATGCAAATACAGAGAAGACAAGAGTCAGAACAGGGGGAGGGGAAAGGAATAGATTGGATGTGACCTGAACCACCCTTGTATTCACTTTCTGCACACAACTGTAATAAACTTTGTACAAAATATGCCTTGTGAGGTATCATTTCAAAACTAACAACTTGCTGGTCAATAACATCATGCAAAATGTATGCATCAACATTATACGTTCCCTTTGTAGGATGTCACTAGCATATGTTCAATACCAGATACCCTTGTCTAAGCAGAGTTGTTAAACAGCTCTACCAGAGACAAACAAATGTAATTTCCCCACCTGGGAGTTACTTCCAAAGTACGTTGAAAGATAAGGAAAATGTATGTACCTATCTTGTAAACAGACCCACTAAGCTAACAAGACGTGGAGGCAAACCTCACAGAATCATTCAAAAATTATGAGTCCCAGTGCGCATCCCCCACCAACAGTCTGAAAACTCATGAGATTTTAAACAAAAAAATATATATATATGGGATTCTTCTTCTTTACCTTCTGGTTGCTGCACCACCAGAGTTTACTTTGGATCGTAGTTACCAATTTTTTTCAGTTAGAAACCTTAATTTCTTAATGAAAGCTAAGATTGTCAAAATTCCAGGAACCTGAACTTTAAGAAAAACAGCAAATATCACAGAACTTGTGATTAAAATCATGGAAGCTGACCATGCTGTGTGACTGGAGTCAAGAAACAAAGATCAGTTTCTTACCCGCACACCAGAATGACAGATGCTTGGGGTGTGGGTGTCGTGCTGTTCTGTCTGTATAGGTGTTAATAGAAAATGTGCAAGCAGAATATGTGTAAGAACATGTAGTATTGTTTATGGGTTTTATAGTACCGGTGAAGATCTTGGCTTCCTCTGTGCAACTATTTATATCAGTTCTCAACTGAGGAAAGGGGTAACATGTAACATTGGTGGTTTCCTTTCTGAAAGCACCAGCACCATTTGTTTGTTTTTTGCAAGACTGTGCACCCTTAATAATAATGCCTATTCTTTATACTGTACTCTTCATCAGTAGATCTCAAAGTGCTTTACAATTTTTCATGTCTTTATTTTCAGTACATCCCAGTGAGGTAGAGAAACATTTTTATTCCCATTTTACAAAGGGGGAACTGAGGCACAGAGAGGTTAAGTGACTTGCCCAATGTCACACAGGAAATCCATTACAGCCCATGAAATTGAATCTAGATCTCTTACAGTGTAGGCTAGGGCCCTAATGCCTGAAATATCCTCCCCCCTGCAAGCAGCACAGGGGATCATGTGTACCTTTATTATTTGTATGTATAGTCCCAATAATTCTGCCTCTACTATGTGAGAAAGCAAACAACTCATCATGCTGTAAATCTTGGGAGCAATAGACAGCTGTCACAGTTTATTAAAAATATAAACTTAACTCAAAAAACTTGGTGCTCTTTGTATTATATGATTTGGAAAGTTGATTTTTGTCTGTAAGCCTAGAAATAATTCTTTAGCCTGCCCCCTTAAGAGGCTTTCAGAACAGTGAGATCAGTGAAGTTACGCATGGAGTTTGAAGCTGTAACCACCACAGCCTGCTCCAGGACTTTAGTTATTTTTGCTGATCTACCTTTAAAAGAGGTAAGAAATGTGTGGTAAACAGTTTTTTTCCCTCTGAGTGATTTTGTTCATTTACCAGGTGGGCTAAATTAGCAAGTGTAAAAACAATTCAATCGGTGAATATTTCTGGTGGATTTACTCTGATTTATTCTGGAAAAAATGGTGGGTCTTACAGCAAAACTGACTCTAAATTATTTTAGATGAGTTTAGTAAAAATAGTTTTCTGTATTCCACCCTAGGAGGAAAATCATGAAGATTTTCCAGAAGACTTGCTTCTTTCCTTTAAAGAAATTTTTTTTTCTTAACCCACACAGCCCTAAGGATGAGATAAGATTTCTAAGGACAATGACCAGAAATAAATGAGCTCTTCTCTTAAAAAAATGACCTGGAAAAGACTTAAAAATATAGGTTTGTGCTTTCTTTTCCTGATTGTTTGTTTGGGTTTTTTAACTTTAGAAAAGTCAGACATGTCAAGTCTGGTTTCTCAATTTTTTTCCTGAGGATCTTGTGGTTTTTATTGTGATTTCTTACTACTCAGCTGAAGGGGTGGGGATATTGAATCTTTAGCAAAGATGCCCTTTATTCAAAATGTTAGTTAATGTTTTTAAATAGGTGATAGCAAAAACAAATACATTTGAGGCATTCTAAACAGTCTGACTAAATATCCCTCCCCTTCTTGGTTGGTCAGATTTCACTCTTCTAGTCCTCCTTCCCCCACACCTTCCCCCTCCACTTCTCTTGACATAAGAATACTCTAGTCTAGAGAGGACCAGGATTTTCATTTTTTAACATCTTTTTTTTGGAGGAAGGACAAATTGAGGCCCTCTTTATATATCCCCCAAAAGGGGCACCAGTCAAAAGTATTCCTTTTTATAGGTGATTTTTAAAATAAACCCACTTACAAATCCTGCTGTGGACTTCAAAAGTGCTCTTCTCTCAATGGTCAGAGAGCTACTTGCTTTTATATTCCAAGCTGTTTCTTGAACATAGAACTGCTCTGGTGTCAGGCCACGTCTAGACTACGCGCCGTATCGGCGCGTTAAAATCGATTGCTCGGGGATTGATATATCGAGTCTGATCTAGACGGGATATATCGATCCCTGAGCGCGCTTATATCGATTCCGGAACTCCACCAAAACCAACGGAGTTCCGGAATCGACATGGCGAGCCGCGGACATCGATCCCGCGTGGTGAAGACGGGTGAGTAAATCGATTTTAGATATTCGATTTCAGCTACGCTATTCTCGTAGCTGAAATTGCGTATCTAAAATCGATTTTCGCGCGTAGTGTAGACCTGGCCTCAGTATCAGTCCTGGAGTGTGACTGGCGTCACCTGTGAGTCCATACCTGGTTCTATACTGCCTCCCAAAAGCCCAGCTAAACACCATCAAGGTCTGAAGACCTAGACTTTCCAGTGTCCTAAAGGGTAAGGGTGAACTGAACAACTATTTCAAATGTAAACAAATATATCCAAAATTATTTGTAATTAAGGACACTGCAAATACTTTATGAATAAACTTGAAAAATAAACTAAAAGTTTTGTTCTTTTTAAAATCTGGCACAGTTTGGGGTCCTCTGTTTCTCCTGCTGGAATTGATGGCATCACTAACAGATCTAGAAGGGTATTATTGCTCCTTGTTTTGTATTTATTTTCAAGTACGTTTTTTTTTTTTTTTTTTAAGAATGATTATTAAATAAATGGAGCCACCTTTCTCCAAAGATCTGTTCTCTGTGTGTGTTTTTAAAGTCTGTAGCAGGGCTGGACTAAGGCATAACATATGACTATATGACTGTTTCTATGATACAGCTCCTAGAGCTACTTAAGGATCCAGCTTTCATATTAATTTGTCTTTAAGTTCAGAGCACTAATAGTTACAAAGAAAAGCATGAACACGTAACTGAGCCAATGAAATCAGTCTGGGTCTGCAGACAGAATGGAAACAATAGCTCTGAGAGAGGTGAACTGCCATATGCATCTCAATGGGGTGTTCCCAAAACTCCGGGGGACCATGTCAATAGCACCTCAGCAGAGAACTATGTGTGATAGGAGAAAAGTACAATCTCCTAGATTAGCCATGACAGAGTGGCAAAACTAAGGCAAGGGCAATGGTATTGGGTTGGTATTCAAAGTATGGGCCTGATTTTTAGAGGTATTTAGCAGCCAAAACTCTAGTTGAATTAAATGTCAGCATTTCTGAAAATTAAACAACACTATTTAACTTACTGCACTAGTTTAATTTTTTCAGCATCCTGTGCATTGTACTGCATTCACACCACTATTACCGTTTGTGTGGAGACCATTGATTTTGACTGTGCATGGTGTTAGTTTAACTTGTTTTTTGTGGCTTCACAGAATATAATTGATATTTCTAGCACTTGTATTATACCGAGTTATGTTTTTTCCCCAAATACAAAGTGTATGTATAAAGCAGGGGTTGGCAACCTTTCAGAAGTGATGTGCCGAGTCTTCATTTATTCACTCGAATTTAAGGTTTCGTGTGCCAGTAAAAATTTTAATGTTTTTAGAAGGTCTTTTTCTATAAGTTTATAATATATAACTAAACTATTGTTGTGTGTAAAGTAAATAAAGCTTTAAAAATGTTTAAGAAGCTTCATTTAAAATTAAATTAAAATGCAGAGCCCCTCGGACTGGTGGCCAGGACCTGTCAGTGTGAGTGCCACTGACAATCAGCTTGTGTGCTGCCTTTGGCACCCGTGCCATAAGTTGCCTACCCCTGGTATAAAGCCAGCTACTCTTGAACTTAGTATAGACTCCGACAGACTTCAATAGGAGTTGGTTCAAGCCTGTATAGCACAGTAGTGTTCATTTAATTGAACTGTAATTCTTATGGTTGTTACTGGCCAATCAGATCCTCTATCATAACAATGGTTACATAAAGGTATCCAGCACCAATGTTTTAATTATATACTGTAGATAAGATAGCTAATAAAGATAACCGTTAATAACTAAATGACTATATCTTTTTTGTATGCAGTTGGTAGAGCTCACAATAGAATCCTTCATCAATATTTCTGATATTTAATTGCAAGTTACTTTTCTCTATGGCAGCGTATTTGGGCTTCCATTTGCCCCTCATCCCAGCTGTGAAGGGCAGAGTAGTGTCCCATTCCCTGAGATCAAGAAAGGAGCCAGCATCCCCAAAGCAGTTCCTGAACATTCTTAAACTCCTCTAAAACAGTGGGCAGACTGAAGCTCCTCAGCAAAGATACTGAGAAGGACAGTGAAGGTCAGGTGACACTGACTCCAGAACAGCCTGAAGACATGTGGCACACCTACAATCTTCTGCAGGTAGGAGACAGCCTGCAGGCCTCCGCAGTCAGGAAGGTGCAGGCAGACAACCTAGGCAGCTACTGCATTCACACCACTCACCATCTGTGTACAAACAATTGATTTTGACTCCCAGGCATGCCAGCTGCAAGTCAAGGGGACAAACATCCAGAAGAATTAATAGATCAATATGAAGGCCTTCCACACCATTGAGCCAGAACTCAACTGCAAGTTTACTTTGTCCAGGAAGGACTGGGACAATGTGGATCTAGAGAAGATAGAGCAAGCCTGTGACCCAACATGCACTGTTGATGTGGCAGCAGTAGTGAAGCAGGAAGGCCTTGCTCACATCTGCCTGGTAACTCCCAGCATGAGGCTCCTGCGACCCAAAACTGAAATGAACATTCACGGGAAGAGGAGGGGCAACTGCTCCCTACACAACAAGGCCTTGGAGGGGTTCAATGAGAATGTCATTCAAGGGATCTAATGGCACATTAACTTTGCTGTGGTGAAGTATGTGCTTATTGCCAGGCTGGACTTTGTGAGAGAGCAGTTCTGTTACTACATGTTTTAATAGGCAAAGAAGATGTAAAACAAGCTTCTGCTGGACCACAGGCCCAAGTTCTTGCAGGTCCATTCATCTTCTGGACACAAATATACCCTGAAAGAATTATTCTGTGATCCACCAGTTACTAGTTTCCTCTCTGATACTAGAGCAGCTGGTGAGGTTAAACCCTTGGAAGACTTTTATTAGATGTTTCAGCATGAACCAGATCAAGGCTTTTATGGGATCAAGCATGTGGAGAAGACCAATGAAGCAATGGCGACTGATACTTTACTGATCAGTGACGAGCTTCTCTGGCACCAGGATGTCCCTACAAGAAGTAGATATGTATGGCTTGTGGAGAGTGTATGCGATAACACAGGGATTGTCACAATATTTTCCAATCTACATGTTTTCAGAGAACAACTGGGCCAGCTGATGAGGTGGCTGCCATTTTGCAATTCCCAGTACCAGACCTTTCTGACCAGGAAGATGATACTTACCTGGATGAGAACTAAGTATTAAATTCATGTCTAGCATGGGACATTAATAAAACCAGAGTCCCATTGGCTCCTGAAAGCCAGTTGTTTTATTTAGATTACAGTAACCAAAATAATAAAAATTTCCTGTAATATGTGTGCACACCATGCACTTCCTATTTCGTCAGCAAAACCATCTCTTTGCAATTGCTCATATGCAGTTTTTCCTTCACAGAGATTGCCATGAACTCTTTGAATATTACTATAAATGGTTTAATGCAGAGATGACTTGAGGCTCCAGTTTAGAGCACTAGATTAGGTGCTTTATGTTTTACAGCCTGCTTACTGTACACAATTTAACATTCCTCAGTGCGGGAATATAGAGGATGCCTGAGTTAGTTGAATCTGAACATGATTTCACTTGAAAAAATCTGGTTATGGAGAGAATATTTCAAATGATGGGGAAATTAAAGACTGATTTAGTGGAACAGGCAACCTTTTCTCTCTTATTGGAGGAATAATTGTATATCTACAGATATATGTTCAGACCTTGATTTAGGGCTTTTGACCAAATGAGTTTGGTGGTTTCATTTTTTGTCCCTGCTTATTTACAAAACAGCTACATAATGGCAAAGCAGTGGTCTCTGCTCAAGAGAAGCCTATGTCAATAAATGCAGGAGAAATACAAATACCAGCTTGCATAGAAAAGCTGGAACTTCTTGATTTTTTTCCTGTTTGGTTTATTTGGATGGTTTGTGGATTCCTGCCTTAATGTTGCTCTTTTAGATTATCCTGCTGGATAACTAACCAAGTGGTGCTCAGCTGCCTCTGTTTGCCTGAAATGGTCAAGTGGAGGAAGCTCAGCAGTGCCCCACCGCTTGTGAACTCCTCAGTTGCTGGAGTTATAGTTTCTGATTCTCCCACCCCCCTTTTCTCTCTTTATTTCCCACTTCTTGCATCCTCATTTCCTTGTTGTTGTTTTCTGTGTTCTCGATTTGCTTCCCCAGTGGTACCTTTTCTCTCTCTCCTCATAAACTGTTATTTACTTACACTCCTCTCTTTCCTCATCCTAGTAGGCACACAAACTGTAGTGGAGTAACAGTTTGCTATGATAGCAAGGAGCAGCTGGATTGAAGAAGAATCTGACCAATCTTTTCCCATGCCCTCCTTCCCTGATGGTTTGTGTAGGAAGGCTAAGAGGTTAGCAAAGATGTGCCTGCTTTCTTTCCTCTTGCAGTGATGGTATGTGAAAGTGAAGTGGCACATCCCTGCTCTTGGACACAGTGCAAGGGTATGTGAAGAGTTGAGAGAATAAAATGTATGGTCCCTTCTCATTGTCTGGTAGGGGGAAGGCCAACAGATTTTTTCTCTCATGTACCCCACAGCTACAAGTAGCAGTGTGGAAATGGGAAGTTTGCATCAAATTTGTATCAGACTGTTCTAGGCTACTCATTCACTGCTCCTTCCCCTATTCCTACAAGCCACATGCTATTACTGCCATTTAAATCCCTGTGGCACAGCCTATGCACCAGCCAGGTGCTGAGGAACCAGATGAGTGAACAAATAATCTGGAAGTGGCTGGTCACTAAGGCTGTATTAACTGTTTTAATGGCAACAGCTGAGCAGAATTCAGCAGCTTTTATTATTAGTTGTTTGCTAGGCTTTAGTCATATATGACACAATCACTTCCTTAAAGACCTTGCAATCTGCAAAGCCACAACAGATACAGAGAGAGAAAAGGGGTGTGTTGTGTCCTATTCAAGCAAAGTGATCAGGGCCATGATAAGCTCACAATCTGTTAGGCACTATGCAGCAACAGGCTTGAATTTCAGTCTCACAGAAATGTGAAATTAACAAACTCACTGATGCTTTAATGTTGATTAGGCATTCACAAGGTTGGGTTGTCCGGGGAGAAGGCACAGCACTTTTATTAACTGCATCAACACCTAGCTCACTATAAGACCGCTCAGGCTTGTGGAAACATCTGGTTCTCATTAGTCATGCTCAGAGGCATAACACAATATTAGCACAATCACTTCCATCTTAATACTGTATATTGTATTAGCATAGTCACTCCCTATTAGTATCTTAAGTTGAAATTGATGTGGTGCCTATCCTCACAGTTCCCAGAACTGTGTTGTATCCCTATTTTTTTTTTTTTCAGTTTTAATGGATTTATGATAAACCTCTACTAGGAAATTGATGAAGTTAAAAATAATCATATGCTTTAGTGATTGATTGATTACATTGGGCCTTATACATAAATCTCCCTGGCTTACCTTTTTTTTCCCTTTATATAGACATATTTTAGAAGCCACCATCTCAAAAGGATTAGTTGATACATTGTATGTGCAATGCTTATTTAAAGCCAAACCAAAGGAGCCAATCTGAACCCTATTTTAGTTATTCCAATAGCATAAATATTAAATTAGCTTTAAATATTGGTTCTGATTAACAGAAATATCTGGTCTGTTTATTTTCTTACTATCACTTGCCAGAAATAAAACTATGCTATCAAAGATCAAATGTGAAGTTTCAGCCAACCTCCAAAACCATAAAATCCTTGATTAAGAGGTTTGTGTCTGCCTTCTGTATTTTGACAGGGCAGTTCTCTGTATTATGACAGATCCCAGGAAGCACATCAGGTTTGTAGATCTGCCACTTGTTTATTACCAGACATTTCTAGCCAAAAGAGGTCAGTTCAATCACTTAAAATGGCAGTAATGGCTGGTGTTTCTAGAAACATTATTAAAATTGTCACACAACAAAATCTTGGGATCTGGATACACATAGCACCCTTCTCTTTACTTGGATCTTTCATCGGGTATTGTGAACCACCTGTTCTTCAAAAAGTTACAGGGTTTTTCTGTGACATTCTCTAAAATTAGATTCAGCTTTATTTTCATTCTTTTAATTATTTGAGAGATTGGGACTACAGTCTGAAAATTAGGATAACAAAATATGAAACCTTAGATGCCTATGGACATATGTCCGCATATTTTTTTCTTAGCCAGGAGTTTCTTTAGCTCAGGAGTGACTTTCAGACTCCTGCTTGCTTGGTTAGTTTAAATCTCATGCATGTAGAAGGTAATACGAATTGGGTCCCCCCCCTCGCCCCTTCCTTCTCTCACTATTTAGAACCCCTCACAGAGTCTATTGGTAGAGGGATATGAACTTCAGTGTCTGAGGGATGTGTGCAATCTACCTTTTGACTAAAGGAAAACAAATTTTCCAGAAAAGAGGAGGAGGATTTGGAAATATATGTTGGATAAAATAAAATGTAAGAAGCAGATTTTGCACATTGTTGCATACTTGTGAACTCCCAAAGTATATATCTCTAACCTATTTTGAATTTGCTAAAAGTATTCTAAAGTTACATTAAAATTACCAGGAGAATCACTACAGGAGTGTAAGCACAACTATAACACATTTTAATGAGTTTTAGCATAAATATACCCAATTGTCCATTCAGATTTTACAGTCATGTTTTCTAAATATTTCAGGGAAAGAGATTCACAACCTAGTACTTATTTTAAAGAGAGAAAAGGGATATGACTAGAATCGTTTGAAAAGCCATACAGAAACAATATAAATTAAACATTATTTCTCAAGGGAATGATAAATAGAACAAATAAGTTACTCTGTACTCCTCAATGCAGCAAAGTATATTTAGCCTGTGTCTAACTTGAAGCACACTGAGTCAATGGAACTACATGGGTGGTTCACTTTGGGCACGTTTCAGTATTTTGCTGGATCAGGACCTAAATGAGGTTACAAAAATACTTCCTATGTACAACAAAACAGGAAAATAATATTTGTCATTCCACTACATGTACAGGCCCTGATTTTGCAAATACATGTGTATAACTTTACTCATGTAAGTAGTTCCATTGAACTCAGTGGGGCTTATGTGAGTAAAGTTAAGCATGTGCATAAATATTTAAAGGATCCGTCAGCCCATGCTGCTTCCCACAGCCCCCATTGGCCTGGAGCAGCAAATTGGGACCAGTGAGAGCCGCGATCGGCAGAACCTGCGAACGCGGCAGGTAAACAAACCAGCCTGGCCTGCCAGGGGGCTTACCCTGGCGGGCTGCATGCCAAAGGTTGTCAATCCCTGATCTAAATCTTTCTTCCCTCAGCTCCTCTCTTTACTTGTTTCTGCTTCTCTTCCCTATTCAGTTCATAACCCCTAGCTTCCTAAGCCACAGCAATTCTCTTCATAGAATTATAGAACTGGAAGGGACCTCAAGAGGTCATCTAGTCCAGTCCCCTGCACATGCAGCAGGACTAGGTATTATCTAGACCATTCCTGACAGGTGTTTTTCTAACATGCTCTTAAAAATCTCCAAAGATGGATATTCTACAACCTCCCTAGGCAATTTATTCCAGTGCTTAACCATCCTGACAGTTAGGAAGTTTTTCCTAATGTCCAAACTAAACTTCCCTTGTTTCAATTTAAGAGCATTGCTTCTTTTCCTATCCTCAAAGGTTAAGAAAAATAATTTTTCTTCCTCCTCCTTGTAACAACCTTTTATATATTTGAAAACTGTATCATGTCCCCTCTCAGTCTTCTCTTTTCCAGACTAAACAAACCCAGTATTTTTCAGTCTTCCCCCATAAGTCATGTTTTCTAGATCTTTAATCATTTTTGTTGCTCTTCCCTGGACTCCCTCCAATTTGTCCACATCCTTTCTGAAATGTGGCACCCAGAACTGGACACAATACTCCAGTTGAGGCCTAATCAGTGCGGAGTAAAGTGGAAGAATTATTTCTCGTGTCTTGCTTACAACATTTCTGCTAATACATCCCAGAAGGATTTTCGCCTTTTTTGCAACATTAGTATACTGTTGACTCATATTTAGCTCATGGTCCACTATGACCCCCAGATTCCTTTCCGCAGTATTCCTCCCTAGGCAGTCATTTCCCATTTTGTATGTGTGCAACTGATTGTTCCTTTCTAAATGGAATACTTTGCATTGTTATTGAATTTCATCCTATTTACTTCAGACCATTTCTCCAGTTTGTCCAGATCATTTTGGACATTAATCCTATCCTCCAAAGCATTTGCAACCTCTCCCAGCTTGGTATCGTCTGCAAACTTTATAAGTGTGATCTCTATGCCATTATCTAAACCAGTGATGAAGATATTGAATAGAACCAGACCCAAACCTGATCTCTGTGGGACTCCATTTGTTGTGCCCTTCCAGTATAACTGTGAACCACTGATAACTACTTTCTGGGAACAGTTTTCCAACCAGTTTTGAATCCACCTTATAGTAGCTCCATCTAGGTTGCATTTCCCTAGTTTGTTTATCTTTATGTTAGGTACGTTTCACTAAAGAAACCTTTTAGCCAGGCTCCTTCCTCTACATTCTGTCCCTTAGACCTTGACTTATTTTTTCAGAGATAAAACTGAAAACGTCCATCTGAATCTCTCCTCCTCCATCCTTCCTTTTCCTACCCTAACTGAAATCAAAGATCTCCCTTTTCTCTGCCCCTTCCCCTCCCCGTCTCTTGTTCTCCAAAACGTACTCTTTTGTATTCATTTCTTTTCTCATTCTCAACTTTCCTCTCCTGTAATGCTTGGGGAAATGCACTTCTGCTGCCACATCTTTTTCTTATTAGGCATTATGTAAAGCCATATTACAGTTGCTAATGTAGTACTGCAGGCAGTCTGTGCAATATTGCAGACTTGTCTTTCACTCCTAACAGTAGGTGGCGATTTTATAGTTTCTGTAGTTACTTGATAAGCTTAGACCAGGTCTACATTAGTAGCACCTCACTAATGTAGCTATGCCAATATTCTGTACTGGCAAAGTGCTCTTAGTATGGATACATTTGACACCAGCAGCCCCTGGAAGCTATCCTGACAAAAAGACAGTTTTGCTGGGATATCTGCATCTACACTAGGGGCTCCAGTCAGCACAGCTAAAGTGGCTAGAGATCACACCTTTCAACCCCTGACTGACATAGGTATGCTGGCACAACTCTGTAGTTCTGGCCTTAGCAAGTCATAGTATGGACATATGAAGGGGAAAACCTTTAGATCCTGTAAGCTACTGTTCAGGCAAAGAGATAGATCAGAATAGAAAAAGAATTTTACCAAGTATGTGTTTCTTCTTTGATTGTAGGGATGCTTATCTCTGTAATAATAAAGGACAGCTATAAGTAAAAGTGTTATAATGCTAACATCCAGTGGAACCTGTTATGGTCTAATTCTATTATACTTCTATTCTCTTAAAAAGTGATTCTGATTCTCTGATAATTAATCCTCAGAAGTTTTTCTCTTTTTGTTTCAAATCACTGCATGTTTCAAATCAGGACTGAGATGATCTTGGCAAAGGGATTCATTTTATTGCAGCATCAATTATTATTTATCTTGCATTTCAATTGTACAAAAACACTCCCTCCGACCTTGCTTTAGCCACAAACCAAAGTAAAGTCTTAACACTGGAATAGTTCTAATGGTGTTCTGAGGAAGGACTGCAAAAATGAACGATTTGGCCAGGGCTGGCTCTAGGTTTTTTGCCGCCCCAAGCAAAACAAAATTTGGCCGCTCCATCCCCCTTTTTTTTCTTTTGGTTTTAACACGTTTGCACTTTGCAATGTTTTTTTTGTTTTGTTTTCAACTGTTTAAAATTTAAAAAAAATGAAAACAGAGAATTTGTAGTTAGTGAAATTAAACAATTTCTGACTACTGTACTCATTTACTCACTGGGCCGGCCAAGGAGTGAGCTGGGCTGTGTCTGTCTGGGCAGAGCCAGGGCTGCCCCTGCTCCAGAAGCTTTGGCATAGGCAGGATGTCAGCACCAACCCCAAGGCTCATGTGGTCCATGCGGGTCAGAGCAAGTCATGCTGCTGGCAGGCTACCCAGCCTGGCTGTCACTGCCGAGTACCCAGAGGGGCCTGGAGCAGCGTGGGAGACACCGAACAGCTCTGCCTCCTGTCTTTCCTTCCCGGCGAGCTCATCCGGAGACTTGGCGCTGCCCTCTAGACCTGGGCGTCACAGCCCCGTGCCAGCAGGAGCAAGCAGCAAGCGGGGGGGAGGGGACTGCCCGGTTCCTCCAGCCAGGACACAATCACCTCTGCTCCCCCAGCACCAATCCCAGTCTGAAATGGCTGTAGCAGCCCTGCCCATGGTCCCAAGTCTTGCTATGCAGCGCGGGGAGGGGAGGAGATCTGAGAGCAGGGCTGTGGCCCAGTTTCCACGCTGGCTTAGGTCACCCATGGCTGGAGGGGAAGCAGACCCCCCAGGAAGCCTGGTTTGAGGCAGTGTCAGCAACACCCCAGAATCCCGGGCGGTCACCCTGTGGCATGGCCGGGGACAGAGCCAGCCGGGTGGGGGGCACTGCCTGTAGCTCTCACATGGAGCGAGCTGGGGCGGCTGCGGGGTTCAGCTGTCGGGGCCCGGGGCAGAGCAGCCAGCAGCTGGTGATCGCAAGGCAGCGTGCCCGGGCCTTTTGCTCCCTGGGACACCTGCGAGCCAGCCGCGATCTCGGCCTGTGGAGTGGCACAAATTCGGCTCAGCCTGAGCTGCTGCTCCCCTCCTCGGGCAGGAGGCGGTGCAGGGGGAAGGAGGAGGAGGAGGTGGAGGCGGGGACAAGCCGAGCAGGAGCCCACAGCCAGCACTGAAGGAGCGGCCCGCTCGGCTGCTATGTTCTGACGCCACCCCCTGCGCTCCACGGCCAGGGCAGGGCCAAGCTACTGGATCCTGCCTGAGTGGGGATGGCCAATGCTCCCCCTGCCCTGCCACACAGCCCCAGCGGCAACCGGTCAAAGAACAACAAGGTGGTCAGGATCCAGCCCAGGACACTGCCTCAGGTCGTAGCTGGAGCCGCAGCATTATGCTGCCCCTGGTAATTTGCTGCCCCACACACCTGCTTGTTTTGCTGGTGCCTAGAGCCGCTCCTGGATTTGGCTCATCCAAATGCCATCAGCTCATGCTTTATTTTCTTTGAGATTATCCCATATGCAGAAAAAAAATCCATAGAGAGGACAGAAACTCCAGCAGTTTCTACACATGGAGTTTTTACTGCATTGGTCTAATACAAGGAAAGCAAACTTTCCTCCTCATTCCTCTAGAAATGACATGGAGTTTGGTTTCCAATACATGTGGTCTCTTGAGAGTCATAGTGGCTTTGATTATCTGTACAGGGGGCATTTACCTGTGCTCTGCTTTTTGGGCCTCTGGACTTCCATGACATCTGTCTGTCTTTTTATCTATCCTGACCCTATCACAAGACCTGTTTTCATGGTGTTGTAGCCAGTGCAGCTGCTAAGCCCGCTAGGATGGTGTTACCCAATGTGATTGGAGAACCAGCATAAATTAGTAATTAGATCAGCGTTAATTTGTATTGGGATTCTCTTCAGGGTTGAAGGGAAACACCATGGGGAGGAGTCATTGTGGCTCACTCCTTGTCTACCTGTAGACCACAATTCCCTCAGAGCTTCTGTAGGGCTGTGGTTAGGGAGGAAAAGCTGCACACTGCTTGCCTATTATTTAGTGTGATTAGTAGAGATGGTTGAATTTTTCAATGAAAATAAATGAGCTTCTGAATTCAGGTAATTTTTCTGTTTGTTTGCAAACCAATCTGGCTTCCTGTGAATGCAGCCATTATTGATAAGTATTAGCCCTATAGTTTGGATGATTGATTTTCAGCCTTTAGGTTGTTTGCAGACAGTTCAGTTTGACAGTTCATTATTCGTTCCTTGACATTTGTGAATGGTCAACTAACTCACTTGATATTTTTTCTGCTCTCTGATTGGATGCCTGAATTAGCCATTCCTCAAATATTTGTGACTAAACTTTCTCGTGGAAATGTGTGCAACCAGTGACTAAAAAGGGCATGGATATAGATGTGTATAATGAGTACAAAATGGGCATTGACAGCTGTTCTGGATCTGAATGAATCTGTTAATTAGTTACACAGAGTTGAATGGGAGTAATACAGGGTTTTGGTCCTTTTCAAGTTTGTTGTGTTTGATTTTATCCCAATTTCATCTCAGTGATATTCCTGAGGTTTGATTGAAGGGACTACACTGACGTGAGGAAGGTAAATCTGACTGACCTCAGTGAGGCTTATCAAGAATGGGAGAATAACTATCTCCTGAACAGCTTTGCTTTCAAGTAAGGAGCTTCCAGGATTGCATTTGCAAGTAATTGAACTGAGAGGCTTTCTAATAAAAATTTTCTTTTGTGGTGGTGAGGAGAGGAAGAGATACTCACAGGAATTATTCCAGCCTTTGTTGATTGTTTCCATTTTAGGGTTTTGTTTGTTTGGTTGGTTTTGGTCTGTTTTCTGATAGCAAAAATTGTGCAATTCTATAGAGAATTGAGTTGCACCAAAGTAGAACTATTTGGATTTAATTAATCATTACATGCTTTGTTTCCTATACTGCATTCTGGAATTTGATTCCATGGCCAAAGGCTTGAGGAGTAGGTTAAGAAACAGAATGTGTGTTACATAGTTCTCTTTGCAAATAGTCATTGCTTCATGAGCTATCTTTGATCAAGTTTTGTATACTATTCCCTAAAGGCCAATGTCTACTGTGCTATGTCCACTGCCATCTGATTACTTTGAAAATCATTAGATCTGGGGTATCGAGTACAAATAAAACCCTAATATTTTACCCATTATCACAGATGTTTCTCAGTTTGTGGGATACAGAGATAGACTGGATGCCATCTAAAGGGAAAGTATGTGATATCTGTAAATAAAGATTTAACAATATCTGGGGGTGCTACACTTTAATTAAGACTTGGGGGCAGAAAATGTTAATCCAGTCTGGTAGACTCCACTACTAGGGAACTCGTGTTTCAGATCCTACAAAGCCTAGTCAATCATATAAAAAACCTAGACAAGATAAGATGGGAGGCAGCTGGAATTGGATGGCTGAGATGTAGAGGTACTACCAGAATGTGTAGAATGCAAATAGAAGATCTCTAAAGATGCCAGCATTTTAGTTTTTTACTTATCTCTACTGCAAGTAATGCTTGGACTTAGTAGGCTAGTCTTGTAGAAATTCATTGGGGTCCAATGTTGAAAATAAGGTACTCATCCCAAGTAGCATCTGTCATAAACAGATAGCTAAGGGTTAATGCCTCTTTCACCTGTAAAAGGTTAACAAACAGTGACCTGCAACACCTGACCAGAGGACCAATCAGGAAACAAGATACTTTCAAATCTGGGTGGAGGGAAGCTTGTGTGTGTCTTTTGTTCTGTCTGCTGTTCTCTCTGGTTTCTAAGAGTGACCACATGTACCTACAGGTTCTCTAATCTTCTATTTCAATTTTGTAAGTACAAAGGTAGAAAGGCGGTATAGTCTTTTTAACTGTTTTTCTTTATTTGCACATGTGTAGTTTGCTGGAGGTATTTTATATTGTATTTCTGTTGGAGAAGGCTTTTTCCAGATTCCTAAAGCTGAAGCCTGTCAAATATTACCATCTAGATTACAGAGATAACTCTTACATTTTTTTCTTTTTTTATTAAAAGTTTTGCTTTTTAAGACCTGTCGATTTTTTCTCCTGATTAAGGCTCAAAGGAACTGAGTCTGTACTACCAGGGAAGTGGTGGGAGATAGGAGAAAGAGAGGAGGGGGGAAAAGGGGGAATCCCTTTGTTTAGAATCAAAGAGCTTGAATCTGTCTATCTCTCCTAGCGTACCCAGGGCGGGAAAGATCTGGGAGGAAGAAAGAGAAAATGGGGAGGAAAACTCTGCTCTCTGTGTTATCTCTCTGTCTGTCTCTCTGGAGAGAGGAGAGGGAGGGGGAGTGGATTCCTCTGGTGTTAAGATTCAAGAGTTGCATCTTAGTGACTTTTAGGGTAACCCAAGAGGAGAAAGCCTAGGAGAGGCACTAGGGAGGAAAGATTTACTTCCTGGTATTAAGATCCAGGGGTCTGGATCTTGGGGGCCCAGGGAGGTTTTGGGGAGGCAGATTTGATCAGGTACTCAGAATCCTGATTGGTGGCAGCGTATCAGATCTAAGCTGGTAATTAAGCTTAGAGGACTTCATGCTAGTACCTCATTTTTGGACTCTAAGGTTCAGATTGAGGAAATAATACTATGACAGCATCTTAATACCCGAATAAGGGAGTACCAACTTGAACAAAGGTATTAGAAATTGCCCCCTAGCCTTTAAAAGTGGAAATGGGTTTCAATTTGAATTCTGTTCCCTATGGAGTCCATCACCCTCACTGTGCAGGATCATTCTCTATAAAGACGTGTTTCACAATGCTAAGAAACAATTGTATTTTATGTATATATTTAAAAAGCAAGAAAAGATCCATTGCAACTGGTTGTTTTAAACTATTAACTTTTCCCAACAGTTTAGAACACATCTCTCTCCCTAAAATGAGAAAAAAAGTTTAAAAATTTAAGCATGAATTTGGTAGAGTGCCAATTTGGGAATTATATCTGCTTCATTGTTACTGTTTACTGAGTTAGACAGAGTGATAATGCCATAAAATAATATATTTCAAGATTTAAATATGTGAGATATTAAATGATGACAAATGTACAATATACCTAAAAGTATATTAAATCCTCATTCTGATTTTTAAATGATATTTTGTAAGGCTGTTAAGAACTCTGAAAAGATAGGTTGACTTCTTTTCAAACCTACAAAATAGGCATACGTAACCAGATTTCCAAAAATGAAAGTAGGAAGTGGGAGCCGCGATCGGCCAGACCTGTGGATGGGGCAGGTAAACACACCGGCCCGGCCTTCCAGGGGCTTTCCCTACACAAGTGGTGACCCCTGTTTGAGAAACACTGCTCTAGTTGTTACGTATCTTTAGATATTCTATCCACAATGTGTTTATATTCATGACCATGAGCATTGCAGTGATTGCCAATGCTTTCCTGCGTGCTGCCGGACAGAACTTCGAAAATGGCACCGAAGCAAAAAGAAATATGGGGTGTGTGGAGGAACATGCTCTCACCCTGGTGGAGAGAAGACTAATCAGCTCCTCTGGGCCTGTTCAACACTAACAAGGTGCACATGCAAGGCTTGTTCTGCTTGGGGTGGAGGAGCTGAAAAGGGAAAAGCTGCCGCATGAAGGAGACTGCCCTGTCTCAGGCAGTAGAGGCAGGCCTGCTGAGAGCGAGACAGAGGAAGGCCTCACCATTTCCAAAGCTGCATGACCCAGCCTCAAAGCAGTGTGCTGCAAGAGAAGCGGTTGGATGTAGACCCCATTTTAGACTAAGCCCATAGGTCTTACCCCAGAGGACTGCCTGATATTCAGGTCACTCTTGCCTCTTTTTGTTTTCCCATAGAATCTCTTCTCTCATAAGGGAAAGAAGAGGGGAGGGCTTTGTTTGTTTGTTTGCTCAAAGCATGCTCCTGGGATATCTGCTGGGCAGGGAGAAGGATGTTATAAAGGACTGGAAGTAGGGTCTGGAGGGGCCTTGAGGGAGCCCATGCCCCCTGTAGGGAATCATGGGAATTGTTCTGTCTGACTCCCAATCTGAGAATTACATTGCCTTCTAGTCTAAATCCCAGAATGCAGATCATTAAAAATTCCAGAAGGCATGAAGTCCAGCAGTGGAACAATGTACTATGGGATGTCTGCTCAGAATGCTGAGTGCTCAACACAAACCAGCGCTGTTTTGTATGGCCACAAAGATATGAAGCAAGATTAACTTGATCACAAGATAACAATGCAGTGTGTATGAACTGATCATGCAACAGTTGTTGCAGATCACTTAACTTGGATATCCCATGCCCCCACCAAGTTAAAAGTGTAGACATGCCCTAAAAGCATTGTTTCTCAACCTTTTTGATACCAGGGACTGGCTTGCTAGCTTCCTAAACTGTGTCAGGGAGATAGCAGGGACAACCAGTCATTGAGAAAACACTGCCTTACAGAACCTAATGCTTAGCTCAGGGATTGGCAACGTTCAGCACGCGGCCTGCCAGGGTAAGCCCTTGGCCAGCTGGGCCGATTTGTTTACCTACCACGTCCTCAGGTTCGGCCGATCACCGCTCCCACTGGCCGCTGTTTGCTCTCCCAGGTCAATGGGGGCTGCAGGAAGTGGCACAGGCTGAGGGATGTGCTGGCCACCATTTCCTGCTGCTCCCATTGGCCTGAAGTGGTGAACCACGGCCAGTGGGAGCCGCAATCAGCTGAACCTGTGGCTGCCGCAGGTAAGCAAACCGTCCTTGCCCACCAGGGGGCTTACCCTGGCGGGCCACATGCCAAAGGTTGCTGATCCCTGGCTTAGCTTTTTCAGCTGCAGCTGTGAGGGGAGAATTTTCCTTCTTTCTCCCAAAGGGAGCATTTCAGAGAAACTGCAATTTGAAACTTGTAGAATTTACATTTTATTTGAAATAACTTGTGGTATGGAGCATGCACAGTGGAAATTTTGCTCACTGAAAAATGCTTGGTTGTTCTCACTGATTTCTACCCTCTCCCGCCCCTCCCCTCCAGTGATTAGGTACTTTACGCTTTCTTACTTAAGACAGATATTTTAAGTCATCTGTATCCTTTATAATTTATTGGAACTAGGTTTGAGCTTCACTTCTTTTGTTTTGTAATTTGTCAGAAAAATGTATTTCTGTGTATAGCTTAATAGTTTGATCTTGGTTTAGAGGGAGAATAAGACTGGAATTTAATTCTTTTGTTTTTGTTTTCAGAACCAGTTAGCCTACTGCTAACCTATTCAACTAGCTGGATGAAATTCAAGGCAAACAGTAAACTTTTAAAAGTACAGGAAAGCATGACAATATAAGTAAATCTGAATGGCGGAAACGGAAAAGGTTAATACGATCAAAATTTGACGTGCTTTTTCCTTTTATTTTTCTCATTTTTCTGTCTGTTTGCTAGTTTCATTAATATTTATATTTTTCCTCCAGGAGAATGCTTCAGCACTATTTTTTCCTTTTTATGAAAATGAATGCTAACAAGTTCAGCAGTTACTGGTAAAATCAACCTTGCAGTAACAAGCCAGTGCCTGCATGAAATAAAAGGAGGAAAATTGATTATGACATGGATTTTACTTTAAGCTACTCCGTGTGTGTGTGCAGACAGTGAGTAAAAACAAAATAATGAATTATAATGTTTGTTTCTATATACATAAGAATCTAGGTTTTAGGGAACTGAATGGCTCAGGGAATTAGTAATGAAATATAGACCCTTTCACTTCACAGTCAATACAATAAAAGCTTCCAATCTGATGGCTCTTTAGTGGCTTAGGTGAAGAGATTTCAGTGGTCACAGTACAGCTAGTGGACTGATATCCATTGCCTATAGATTGTGAATACAGTCGGCACTAATTAGCATACATACTGACTGTCTCAGTAGATCAAGGACTGAATAAGCATGAGGACTGAACTACTGTATCTTACCACTAGATGTACCCATGTAGTTCAATCTCTGCCAGTGTTGGGAAATTTGCAGTGTTGCTGCCTCAGCTGGATCTCTTCTATGGATTGACTCATTTTGACTTTGACTCAGTGCAGCCAGTTCAGCTGCTTGATCATCAGCTGTAGGTGGCTGTTGACTCAGTGTCTGCTTTAGTGTCTGCACTATACTGTGACAGGGAAAGGGGGACAAATGGGATCCTGTCTGGGAAAAGGGGGACCAGAGAAGAAAGTGAATAGTGTGGCAGAGAGAGAAATGGAGAAAGAGGAGGAACGTGGATTGAAAACACTATGAAACAAAGAAGATGGAAGTGGGGGGGGGAGGGGAGAAAACCAGTCCTACAAAATGGGAAAAAAACCCAGAAAATAGAGATGAAGTAGCAGTAGGAGGAGAGTGTATGTGGTGGTTTTCATATGGCACACATCACATTGTTTCCATTTTTTATCCTTGTGACTTTACTGTGCTGGTGTGGGATTCTACATCATTGTCAGAGAGATAGTGGGAAGCAGAATAGTCTGAAATTTGGTACATAAAATTGTTGAGATACACTGGCTGTACTAACCTTCCACCAATGAAAAAAAAATAAAATAAATGCGATAACCATTTTATTTTTTAAAATTAAAATATTATCACTACTGGGAGAGTACTTTATGAAAGTAGTACCATTAAAACTAAGTTTTAGCACAAATTCTAGTTTTAAGTAAATAATGATTTAAGATAAAATTAACTACTATGTTAATTATGTACCTCCAGGCCCATAACATTATTTTAACATAGTGGCTGTGTGTGGCTAAATTTAGCAAGATCTTCTTTTCTCAACTGCCCAGTCACAAGGTAATGTTCATAGCTATTCAAGACAGAGCTGAGTGGAACAGTGGCATACTTTATCTCAGTTAGGCTAGGGAAATATTTTTTCTCATGTTTATAATTAGTAATGTGTAAAATTCAAAAGGCTCAGAGATTTGTTTCAGGTCAAGTAAGTATCCAAAAGCCCAGATGTTAACCTAAAGCTTGTATTTATCCAACCCCATGTGGTCTGCACTCATCAAAACTACTTTTAAAATAAAATAAAATAAAATCCACTACTACTTAGTTTGGCAAGTACATCAAGCACAGCCTCTCCCAAGATACTCCATGCCTCTGCCTCTGATTCCAGTTGAGGCCAAAAAGTGCAGAGGGAAAGTAAAAATGTCAAATCCAGAGCAAACCAAAAGTATTCAAAACTTCAAAGTTCCAGTTTCATTCAGTTTGAGTAGTTTCTTGTTTTATCAGAAGTTGTTTTACCTGTCTTTGTTTCTGCTAATTGGTATCCTCCATATGTCTTGAAGTCTATACAGCCATCAATATTTTAAATAACCTTCCACCAGCTAGTCTCTTTTTCACTCTACCTTATTGGCTTTAGACAGCACTCTTATAAATTGTTTAGAATGGACAATGAAACAGGCTTATCCCAAAACAAAGGCTAAAAGATGGATCTCATCAGTGGGTCAAGGAGTTAATAAGAGTGTTTGTGCTAATAATCTAATCACTATAAACATGTAGCTTTATCATCACATATAAACATGTAATCGTGCTGGATTCTTTTGAGTGTCAAGTCAGAAAAAATGAATACTTTTCAACCTGTGCAGTACCATTTGGACAAGATCAAGGAGATCATTAGGACTGTCCACATGTCTGAAAAACCACTGGGGCTTTTGCAAATTCCTATGCTTTATGCGTCAGATGTTTTCTCTTTGCATAAGAACAGTGTTTAGCTCTCTGAAGAAAATATGATATAGAATACCTTATTCTGAAACATCCAAAATTACACCTGAACAGTGTTCTGTTCATTTGCTTCACTCCTCATATGACCTTTTTACTCTTTTTTAACTTGCTGAGCTATGGGGCTATATCTTGACCCAGTGGAAGTCAATTGCAAAACTCCGACTGACACCAATAGAGTCAGAATTTCACCCATGAAACTGCGTAGCTCGGAAAACAACCTCTCCTGCACTGAACATCACCAACAGATTAAGATTATTGTTAAGAAACAAGAAATACACATGCATTTATTCAGTGCGAAAGACAAAACAACCAAGAGACACATTTGATGTCAGTGTTCCAGCACCAATCCCTTCACCCATTTTTCTTCAGCTTGGTCTCACCTACAGGAACATCCACCACACTATCTATCCAGTTGCTTAGTAACTGGAGCTGGTTGGGAATTTTTCAATTTTTTAATACTAATTTTTCAAAACTGAAACCGTTTGCAAAACAGGGCTGGATTTCATGAATTTCCTAATTCGAAAAAAGTTGAGAAAAATATTTTGTTCTGATATTTTTGAAATGAAAAAAAATCCAGTTCAGAATGCCATTTTGGTTTGAAATTTAAGATAATTAGACTGAAAAAAGATCAAAATCGACCTTTGAAATATTTTAAACGATCAGAACATTTCAATTTACTCCCTAAATGAAAAAAAGAAACAAAACGAGACAGTTTTTCAGTTTGGAAATGTTACTGATGTCTTGACTTTTTATCATGATTTGAGACGGGCAAAAATTTTAAACTGTCAAAAATATTCTAGGGATGGAAAAACTGTTTGTTGTGCATCACCATTGGTGATGCATCTGAGCCTAACTACAGATAAATACACGAGATCTCTAGGTAATCATTCGGTTCTCTCTAGGCAGTTATTTAACCACAATAGTTTAATATAATCTCATTTAATTAAAATTAATGCCAAATTTTGTTAGTTTTCCATTTAATATAGGTTTTTATTTCCTTTTTGTAACAGTGTATGATACAGCGAAAAAAAAAAAGATTTATTTACATCAATTTTTTAGGTGCTCTATCATTTGTGATACATCGATCATTGCAAAAAGTTTATATTTTGATGTATTTTCAGTAGCTATTCAGTTACTGTAATAACTGGTGTTTTTTAGACTATGAGTAGTAGCCATACATAATTTTTATGGGAGTTCAAATAACAAGTGACTGAGTAATGGGGATTGTGCTGTCTAAGACCTTATATTTATTGTGCTACTTGAACAATGTGAATAAATACTGTCACCAGTGATTGAATGTTATTTGATGGAACTAAGTAGAATGAGAGGCATAGCAGGATTGTTCACATACTAGAAAGGTCAAGAATTCTTTGTGAATGGGAGAGGTCACGGGGGACTCATACAATGATTAGATTTTGCCAAATCACCACAATTGTATTTTATTATCTTAAGTTATAGTAAGATAGCCCCCAAAACAAACTGTCACAGTGTCAGCAAATTGGGAGTGATGGTGAGGAGTCAACAGTTGCCTTAGTAATGACCTGCCTACCTATCTGAATGTTGACACTCAAATCCAGAAAAGTCTAGCTATCCTTTACCACCACCCGATAATTGTCACCTGATCAAGGGAAAAGATCTTGCTGTCAAGAAATATTGCCACACATGATGCTATCCTTGAGTTTAGCTGGAATACCACAACAAACTAGTCCTTTATCCAAGAAAGCATGACTAGGCTGAAAACATTGACATCTATGTCTATGAGGATCTCACTGTCCAGATTCTAGAGGGCAGGGCAATAATAGGAAATGTCCTCATACTTCAGGATCTCCAGAGAAATGGGTGAAAGTCCTTGTTGTCTTGTTAATGTCCTCCATTTCTGATCCATCACCACTGGTCTGCAAGCACATTTCCAAACCCATTGTGATGGTCAACCAACATTTACGGGTGATGTCCTAGCACCTTTTAGAAACCTCAGGATTAACCAGTAGAAGCCTATCTACTAAAACAGTGCTGTTAGTGGCTGTTAGATGTCACAAGGCCACCTTTGGATGTGTCTCTGTCAGCAAGTAGTGATTGGATGAGTAGTGCCCATAGATTCAATATGACACACACAGAGGATTACACACATTAAACCTAGCAGTGCAAAGCTCTCCACCAAGTCCATTGAGACAGATATTGCAACACTGTACCATTATCATTTGGAAACACTGTATTAAACTTATGAATGGCTTATGTAAGATTGTGTTCTACTCCATGAGGTTGGGTTACAACAGCTCCCCCAAGAACAAAAAACAGTGGGGAGTGATTAAGTGTAGTTGGTGAAGCTGTAAACAACTCCAGAGATGTACTATCCCCTGAGGTGATTTGCATAAGATTGAGTTTTCCAGATTCCATGAAACAAAGAAAGGTGGTTTTGGTATACAAATCTGAGCTTGAACTGACACAGGGTATACATTTAAATGGGCAGGACCTTCCGCCCAAGGGGTGGGAGGCAGCCCAGGCCACAAACCTTGTGGAAAGGTGAGAATGGATCTTAGCCTACCAGGGTCCCATAAGGAAGATGGGCAATTCCTGGTATGTTTATTAGTAAGCTTGTAGGAACTTTTATGTAAATATGTATTTATTTGCTCTCTCTCATACTTTTACCTTAAGAATAAATGTGCTTGCTTAGAAAAAGCTGTTTGGATTACTGGTAAATTGCTAATTAACATTGGTGTTAGGCATACTGGTTTTCTGAGGCTATCACAGTGTACTGAAGAGAGCTAGACAGCCTTAAACCCCCCCAGACACAAGAGAGTAGGACACAGGACCTGCACAGAGACAGGTGATAGCTGGACACCTGAGACCTGACTGGGCACTCCTGGAGTGGAACATGGGGGACGAATCCCTCTGAAATTGTGACACCTATTTTGGTGAAAGGTCATCGTCATGTAATTTCCATGTATGTTTCTATAATCTAAGCTGTTATGCTCATTGTGCTTTTTGTGGACCTCTGGTGATTTCCGTATCATAGTTTTAATTACTATGTGTGTACATAAGTAATAATATTTTAATAAACAGTTATCTGAAGCTTGACTCCACTTTGAGCCATGCCTGCAAAGAGACACTCTATAGATGCCAACCTTACAGGAGATTTACTCCTAGTTTTTCATCAAACAATACCACAATGGTTCACTGAATGCAATGTAACCGCATGAATATTAAAAAAAACATGTTTTACTAAAAAAATGTAAGAGATGCTTTGACTCTTTAGCATACCCATGATTATTTTGCATTTTGGTGTACCTCAAGTATGCTAAAAACACTGGTGTGGCTAAAAAAAAAAATACCTCTCAGTTGACAAATATTTTCTCTGTTGTCCTGCACTTCACAGAGTTTGCCGGAAAAGAAACAACCAATTAAAAAGGAAAATACCATTTTCTATTTATATTACCTGTAACCAATATCACTGGACTTAAAAACTATTTGGTGGTGCATAGTTACTGGAGGGAAAATTGAAATTTGCTGCTACCTCCAGGAAGAAATGAGATGTGGCTATTCCACTTGGCAGCACTGTGAGACCTTCAGCACTCCAGAAGTACAGTTATCCCACAACCATTATGCACCCTAATGTGCATTCTTCTTCCTTCCTTAATTAGTACTAAAATATCTTAAAATGATAGGTGAAATTTTCACTACAGCTCTGCATTCACTCCTTATTGTGAGCAGGCTCATTGCAGTGCTGATGGATACAGACCTTGTTGGCTCTGATGCAGAACAAGAGAGTGTAGTTAGCCCAAACCATTATCCTGACTGCGATATGTTGGTTCCAAGACACAGACACTGGTTGGGAAATTGTTTTGAATTGTAACATTATACTAGTGTCTTTCTCAAGGAATTAATTAGATGCAAATAGAGCAGTGATAATATGTAACAGTGTGGCTGCTGCTATGCACTCCATTACATCTTGTTTACAGCAGTGAACATGAATTGTATTTGTGCCAGTTATTCTGTGAGGCATGAAATGCTGGCCTTGGCAGTGGGAATATATTGCATTCTTTTAAATAAAACTCAGGGCTTTTGAGCCTCCTGGAGTTTAGAGAGCTTTGAAGAACCTGAGATTCCCTTAGTTCTGGCAATAGGAAACACATCCGATGCCCCTCCATAACCTGGGTCAGTGGTAGTGGGACATCTACATTTACAAAACCCATTTTATTTTTAATTAAGAGAGGAAGGATGGTCTTGTGACAAAGGCATTGGGTTATAATTTAAGAGATCTGAGTTCAATTCAAGGCACTAAGGTGATAGGGAATAGCCAGTATAGATTTGTAAAGAACAAATCATGTCAAACCAATCTGATAGCTTTCTTTGATAGGATAACAAGTCTTGTGGATAAGGGAGAAGCAGTGGATGTGGTATACCTAGACTTTAGTAAGGCATTTGATACAGTCTTACATGATATTCTGATCAATAAAGTAGGCAAATACAACTTAGATGGGGCTACTATAAAGTGGATGCATAACTGGCTGGATAACCATACTCAGAAAGTAGTTATCAATGGTTCCCTATCCTGCTGGAAAGGTATAACAAGTAGGATTCCGCAAGGGTCTGTTTTGGGACTGGCTCTGTTCAATATCTTCATCAATGACTTAGATATTGGCATAGAAAGTACGCTTATTAAGTTTGCAGATGATACCAAACTGGGAGATAGGGTCATAATTCAAAATGATCTGGACAAATTGGAGAAATGGTCTCAGGTAAACAGATGAAGTTTATAAAGACAAATCAAAAGTGCTCCACTTAGGAAGGAACAATCAGTTTCACACATACAGAATGGGAAGAGGACTTTCACAAGGAGTATGGCAGAAAGGTATCTAGGGGTTATAGTGGACCACAAGCTAAATATGAGATCAACAGTTGTGATGATGTTGCTAAAAAATAAACAACAATGATTCTGAGATGCATTAAACAGGTGTGTTGTGAGCAACACAAAATTAAAGTCATTTCTTCGCTTACTCTTCACTGGTTAGGCCTAACTGGAGTAACTGTGTCCAGTTCTGGGTACCATCAAAAGAGATAAATTGGAGAGGATCCAGAGAAGAGCAACAAGAATGATTAAGGTCTAAGAGAATATGACTATGAAGGAGGCTGAAAGCATTGGGTTTGTTTAGTTTGAAAAGAAGACTGAGAGGGGACATGATAGCAAATTTCAGGACCTAAAAGAGTGTCATAGGGAGGAGGCAGGAAATTTGTTCATTTTAGCCTTTAAGGATATAAAAAGAAGCAATGGACTTAAACTGCTATTTAATTATATATATTATTAAAAAGTCCTAACTGTTCAGGGTGAAACCTGAATAAATTTCCTAGGGAGGTTGTGGAATCTCCATCTCTGGAGATATTTAAGAGTAGGTTAGATAAATGTCTGTCAGGGATGGTCTAGACAGTATTTGGTCCTGCCAGGAGGGCAGGGGACTGGACTCGATGACCTGTTGAGGTCCCTTCCAGTCCTAGAATCTATGAATCTTCCCTAGACTTCCTGTATGACCTTAGCCAAATCACTTCATATCTCTGTGCTTCAGTACCTCATCTGTTTTCACTAATGATTTGGAGGCTGGAACTGTCCCTCACTATTTGTTTGTACAGCACCTAGCACAGTGGGGCCCTGAGCTCAGTTGGTCCTTCTAGGTGTTACTATAGTGCAACTAATAAGAAAGTTGTAATAATAATAAATATTTTTGTAATATATAAGGAATTTATGTATTTATAATTCGTTGTCCCTTTTTAAAAACAAATAAAATAATGGTATTGTGTTGTCAGAGGAGAAAATTCTCTGTGATTATTAGTGATTTATTGTGGGGTAGAAGGGAGTAAAAGAGCAGGGGAGAAGGGTATAGACAATTTCAGCATAACACTGGGAGTTTTACTGGAGAATTTCAAATTATGGCTTTTCACAGGGAACTTGGGTAAATCAGAAGTTGGGATCTGTTTATGTCAAGAGCCTTGGAATCTGATCCCAATGGTCTGAAGGAGCCCAGCTAAACCAGTGAATCAGGCAGAACAGCACTGTGATGCAGAATAGATTATTACCTGCTGGCATCCCTGATGGTTGGATCATGGGCTGTCTGACAGCCTTAATTGGGAAGAAGATTAAAAACTCAGGAATAAGAGACGAAAACTGCTCAGCTGCCAAGGATGGGCTGCGGTAAACTATCTATCTGCGAGGGGCAGCAAAGTTTCAGGAGCCTCAAAGTTTTGATGGATCTGAACCTGTTTAGCTTTTTCTATCCCTGTCTAGGAATAAAAAGTGAAAACTGAATTCTGCTGGCTGGAGTGTTCTTAAGGTTGCCATGACACAGCATTGGAATTCAGTTTCAATGGGCCACACTGACATTAGTACAGTGGTCCCCAAACTGTGGAGTGCACCCCCCTTAGGGGGGGCATGGAGGAATTGGGGGGGGCATGGCAGGAGCCTGGGCCAGCCCTCATGGAGGGTGGGAAGGGAGCACCATCCTGCCCCGCTCTGCCCCCAGCTTTGCTCTGGCACTTACTCCTGGTCACAGCTCTGCTCCCATCTCTGGTCCCACTCTTGGCCACAGACCCATCCCAAACTGCGGCCCCAGTCTTAGCCCCTGGCCCTGACCTCAGCCCTGGCTCCCAGCTGAGGCTCCTGGTGGGGAAGGGGGTGCAGACAATGGTAAGGGGGGACATGAGGTAAAAAAGTTTGTGGACAACTGCATTAATAGGTCAAATAAAACAAAGGAGGAAATTCACTTTTTTAGATTAAACGTCATTGAGCCTCAGTTGACTCTTGCCTGTGGATTTCATTTATTTGGGGCCAAGTCCTCTGCCAGTGTAAATCAGCATGACACCAATGGATTCAGTGGAGCACCACTGATTTACCTCTGCTGGCAAGCCTGCCTAAAGTGGAAAAAAGACTTCCTGCTACTCCGGAGTGAAAATGACATAGGAGTTACCACTGGAATTTCTATGAGAATATACAGAAACACAAAAGAGCAAGATACCTTGTAGTAACAAACTGTACAATCAAAGGAACAAACAGAGTTTTCGCAGTAGTGGAGAGGTGCAGTAATTGTGGTAAGAGCATGTCACTACAAATGCGCACTTTCTACAAGAGGAACATTGAAACCTAGGGCATTCTGGAGGGAATCTTCCTTATTTTATTCCTAATGGAGGCACATATCTACCCACTCTCCAAATTTCAATTTAAAAATAATTTTGCAATAGTCTGATACATTTCTCCACCATCTACTATTCTGCTCTGCAGAGGTGATGTTAGCCTGTTACTTTTTTTTTTTTCTTTTGGTGGGGAAGAGGCATTGCAAGTTAAACTCTTTTTTCCTTTTCATTTTATCTTAACTTTTATTCAGTTATCTCCATTTTTGACTAGAGGGATCACTGGAACATTGTTCTTTTCACAAAGAAGGAAATTTTTTAAAGAAACATCTGTGAGTAAGAGGAAAGATCCCCTTATTTAATAACAATGGAACAGAACTTAAAGATATATTTTCTGAGTTCCCAGATAAAAGGAGTCTGGTGTTTGAGAAGGATGAACTACATCCTTCTCCTGAGCTACATCCTGAGAGCCTTACCTGGAGAGTTGGTATCATAAAAGGGAAAGAGGAGCTGGGAAAAGATGAACTATAATAATCTAGGTCCCTATAGTGGAGCAATGTCTTCTAACATCCTCCAACATAGAGAAAACATAGAGAAAACTTACCTGGCTTCAAGACTGGACTTGATGATAAGTATATGGAGGGGATGGACTGCCTGTGGTAGCATGTGGTCCATTGGTGACTGCCAGTAGCAAAAATCCTCAACTGCTGGAGATGGGACACTAGATGGGGAAGGCTGTCAGTTACTACAGAGAATTCTTTCCCAGGTATCTCCCTGGTGGGTCTTTGATCACCATGTCTGGGGTTAGGAAGGAATTTTCCCCTGGGTCAGATTGGCAGAGACCCTGTGGGTTTTTCATCTTCCTCTGTAGCATGGAGCATGGGTCACTTGCAGGTTTAAAGTAGTGTAAATGGTGAATTCTCTGTAAGTTGATGTCCTTAAACCATGATTTGAGGACTTCAGTAACTCAGCCAGACGTTAGGGGTTTATTTCAGGAGTGGTTCAGATGAGGTTCTGTGGCTTGCAATGTGCAGGAGGTCAGACTAGATGATCAGTATGATCATTAGATGATCACACAGAAAGTCCCTTCTGCGCTTAGAGTCTATGAGTCTATAAGACTGAAGTAAGGACTTTCTGTTTACCCGATTCAGACTTTCAGTGAGTGTGTTCCAAATATAGTGGTTAAAGGAGGTAAAATGGGCTTCAGAGTGGGAGACTACTTCATTTCTTCAAACAATGTGCAGGTTCTCTTTATTTGAGCATGAATATTGTGAACTTGCAAATGAATAGTGAGACAGTATGTATATATTATCCTGTAAATGGGGAGCGTAGATGGATGGCTGAAGTCTTGGCTTTTCAGATCATGCCTTTGATAGTTATATAGCAATTTGTTTTATATATGAGCATGTAGTAAGAAAGATTAAAAGTAAATATAATTAAGATAAACAATTAAAAAAATACTGCTGTGGAAAACAGACCAATTATTATTCTATTAAAATACACTAGGAGGAGTATTCTATATTAAATATGTGCGACTATCTTAAACATCAGAGGGGTAGCCGTGTTAGTCTGGATCTGTAAAAGCAGCAGAGAATTCTGTGGCACCTTATAGACTAACAGACGTTTTGGAGCGTGAGCTTTCGTGGGTGAATACCCACTTCGTTCAGCGCAGGTAGTGGAAATGTTCCAGGGCAGGTTATATATGCTAGCACAGCAAGCTAGATGATAACGAGGTTAGTTCACGTCAGGAGGGTGGCGCCCTGTTCTGCGTAGAGGTTCGCAACAACGGGAGGAGAAACTGGTTCTGTATTGGCAAGCCATTCCCACGTCTTTTTCGTTGGTCCAGAGCTGATGGTGTCCAATGCGAATAACTGAAGCTCAGCAGTTTCTCTTTGAAGTCTGGTCCTGAAGTTTTTTTGCTGCCAGGTAGCCACCTTAAGGTCTGCTATAGTGTGGCCAGGGATGTTAAGCTGCTCTCCTATCAGGTTTTTGTATATTTGCATTTCCTGATTTTGTGTCCATATTCAGGAATGGAATATACAAAAACCTGTAGGAGAGCACTTTCAACCTCCCTGGCCACACTTATAGCAGACTCTTAAAGGTGGTCTATCCTGCAGCAAAAAAACTTTCAGGGGACCAGACTTCAAAGAGAAACTGCTGAGCTTCAGTTTCATTTTGAAATTTGACACCATTCAGCTCTGGACTCACAAAGGACTGTTGAATTGGCTTGCATTACAGAACCAGTTCTACCTTCCCTTGGTTTTCACACCTCTACCTGCTAGAACAGGGCCTCACCCTCCTGATGAACTAACCTCGTTATCTCTAGCTGCTCTGCTAGCAATATATATTACCGCCCTGGAAATTTCCACTACCTGCGTCTGACGAAGTGGGTATTCACCCACGAAAGCTCACGCTCCAAAACGTCTGTTAGTCTATAAGGTGCCACAGGATTCTCTGCTATCTTAAACATGTAGAACCCAATTGTTCCCAATATTCACTATTCCTGCTTCTTACCTCTACTGAGGTGCTGATGAATGAGCAAGGGAGAATTTGAAGAGGACATGTGAGGGGTCTAAATCGCTATGTGGTGTGGAAATCGATCTCTCTGAGTCCTCCTCCCTGCTTTTGGCAAGAAGAGTTTAAGGAGGTGCCAAGGTAGGCCAAAGGAGGGAAAAGGTGGAACTGAAGGATCTGCTGTTTTGCTGGTTCACCAGTCCTTCCTCCAGTGGAAGGGGGTGTGCAACCCTGCAATGGCTGTGGAGGAGCTCTGTTCCCGAAGTGTTCCTTCTTTCCCCCAGCCCATTTACTTGATATCTGTACTTGATATGGGAGTGCTTTGTTCCAAGTGGGCCTGACTGCTATAAAAAAGGAGGTCAGCAGCAAACCAGCTGAGCAGCAAACAGCAGAGGCTAACAGAAGGAGTTTGCCTGGAATCTGTTTGAGAAAAGGTACACTAAGTGCGGCATAAGGGCTGCTGTGTTGGTGAGTATCTGGGTGTCTGTTGCAGGGGACAGTTTGTCAGTTAGACTGTGTGCTTGATTGTTTGATTGTTTGTTTGAACAGTGTGAATTGGGAGTGCTTTGTTCCGGGTGGGCCTTGAGTGGGCCTGACTGCTATAATAAAGCAGTCAGCAGTGAACCAGCTGAGTGGTGAACAGCAGAGGCTAACAGAGGGAGTTAGCCTGGGAGTTTGCCTGGGGAGAGCCCACTGAGGCTTTCATCTCACGGGCTTCTGTGACTTGCTGCAACAGCGGAGGAAGCTCTTAGAAGCAAGAAATTATGGAAGGTGAGCATTCAGCTGTTGTAACCTGCACAGGTTGTGCCATGTTTGTCTTTCGTCCACAGGACAGAAGTGACTTTGTCTGTACAAAGTGCAAGCTGGTCTCCATATTGGAAGAGAAGGTTTGAGGTCTGGAGCAACAAGTATCGACTCTGCATTGCATAAGAGAAAATGAAGATTTCCTGAACAGACGTCAGGATATGCTTTTACTGGCGCAACGTCCTGAAGAATCGGAGCAGGCTGTGCAGAGGGGAGAGAGGGACGGTGAAGAAATCTGGCAGCATGTGACCTCCAGAAGAAGAAAGAGGAGCATCCAGGTACCGGCAGTGGAGATGCAGGTGAGCAACCGTTTTCCTGTTCTTTCCACAGGTACTAATGCAGAGAGTGAACTAGATGGTACATCTGAGAGAAGGCAGCAGAAGGAGACTCCACCGGTTGAAAGGCACGAGATGTACTGTCCTAGGGATGGGGATTCCACAACCACTGCTCCCAAGAGAAGGAGGAGGGTGGTAGTGGTAGTGGTTGGGGACTACCTCCTTAGGGGGACTGAGTCATCTATCTGCTGCTCCGGCCGAGAAAACCGAGAGGTCTGCTGCTTGCCAGGAGCTAGGATTCACGATGTGACGGAGAGACTGCTGAGACTCATCAAGCCCTCGGATTGCTACCCCTTCCTGCTTCTCCACGTGGGTACTAATGATACTGCCAAGAATGACCTTGAGCGGATCACTGCAGACTACGTGACTCTGGGAAGAAGGATAAAGGAGTTTGAGGCATAAGTGGTGTTCTCGTCCATCCTCCCTGTGCAGGGAAAAGGCCTGGGTAGGGAGCGTCGAATTGTGGAAGTCAATGAATGTCTACGCAGGTGGTGTCGGAGAGAAGGCTTTGGATTCTTCAACCATGGGATGGTGTTCAAAGAAGGAGGGGTGCTAGGCAGGGACGGGCTTCACCTAACGAAAAGAGAGAACACCATCATCGCAGGCAAGCTGGCCAACCTAGCGAGGAGGGCTTTAAACTAGGTTCACCGGGGGAAGGAGACCAAAGCCCTGAGGTAAGTGGGGAAATGGGATACCAGGAGGAAGCACGAGCAGGAGAGTGCAAGAGGGGAGAACTCCTATCTCAGACTGAGAAAGCAGGACAATCAGCAAGTTATCTTAAGTGCCTATACACAAATGCAAGAAGCATGGGAAACAAGCACGGAGAACTGGAAGTCCTGGCACAGTCAAGGAACTATGATGTGATTGGAATAACAGAAACTTGGTGGGATAACTCACAGAACTGGAGTACTGTCAGTGAGGATAGAAACTGTAGGAAGACAGCAGGGCAGAAAAGGTAGGAGAGTTGCCCATGATGTAGGTACAGAGAAGCAGTATGACTGCTCAGAGTCCTGTAATGAAACGGCAGAAAAACCGGAGCCTTGGATTAAGTTGTAGAAGGTGAGCAACAAAGTGTGATTCAATGGTGGGAGTCTGCCTATAAACTACCAGATCAGGGGGAAGTGACGGACAAGGCTTTTTCCGGCAACTAGCAAGAAGTACTGGATCACAGGCCTGGTCTAGGGAATTCTATCAACCGGCATATCGCTGGGGCAATACAGCAGTGCACAGACAATCCAGGAAGTTTGGAAAGTGTAGGGGACAATGCTCCGTGCAAGTGCTGAGAGAACCAAACAAGGGAGCAGGCTTTTTTGACCTGCTGCCTCACAAAACAGAAAGGAGTTAGGTAGGGAAGCCAAAAGTGATGAAACTGGGAGGCAAGGACTCTATGAGAGGGTCGAGTCAGGTCCTGACAAAAGAAAAAGGAGAGAGCAAACACAACTCACTGATTGCGAAAAGCAGACTACGTCGCCCTCAGGAGCTGATAAGCGAGGACTTGGAAAATAACATGAGGGGGAAGGAGGTCAGAGAGCTGCGGTTGAAATAATCCGTATGAGGTGCAGAAGAAAAAATACCATCCTGATGAGGTAGACATAGAAATAGCAAGGCACCAGCTGGCTTAACAGTGAACTCCCTTGCTGATCAAAACACAAAAAAGAACGTACAAAGATAGAAGATGGACAAATGCCGGGGAGAGATATGAAAAAGATTGCCAGGCATTGCAGGAGTGAAATCAGGAAGGCCAAATCACACTGAGTGCAGGCAGCAAGATGAGTAAGAGTAACAGAAGGTTTTCTTCAGGGTATGTAGCAACAAGAAGAAAGGTCAAGGAAATGTGGGCCCCTACCGAAGAGGGAGGCAATCCTATGTACAGAGGATGGGGGCAAAAAGCTAGTGACTCAATGATTTTGTCTCTGCTCACGACAAGGTCAGCTCCCAGACTGCTGCAACTTGGCAGCACAGAGGGAGAAGATTGATCCGGCCCTCGTGGAGAAAGAAATGGTCGGACTAATTTAGAAAAAAAACTGGACGAGCACACACCATGGGGCCAGAATGCGCATCGAAGGGTGCTAAAGGAGTTGGCAATGTGATGCAGAGCCATTGGCCAATCTTTTGAAAACCATTGGCATCGAGGAGTCCAGATGACTGGAAAAAGGCTATCGTAGTTGGCCCATCAAGTAAAAAAGGGAAGAAGGAGATCCGGGGAACTACAGGCCAGTCAGCCTCACCTCAGTCCCTGGAAAAATCATGGAACAGATCCTCAAGGAATCAATTCTGAAGACCACTTAGGGAGAGGAAAGTGATCAGGAACAGCAGCAATGACACCAAGGGCAAGTCTGCCTAATACCTAATTGCCTTCATAGCTCCATAGGTCTAGTGCAGTCGGTACAAAGGAGTGCCCCAAGGGTCGGTCCTGGCCGGTTGTTCAGCTTCTCATTAAGATCGAGGATGGATGACTGCACCTCAGTAAAAGTCTGCAGATGACACAAACTGGAGAAGTTGGAGATACTGAGTTCAAGGCGAAAGGATACAGAGACCCGACAAAATTAGAGGAATGAGCCAACAGAAACCTGATGAGATCACAAGGAAGCTGCAGATCGGCCCTGGAGGAAGACCCATCCCGGTCACACCCGACCAGGACCAGGAATGGCAGGAAGCAGCTTGCAGAAAAAGGACCTAGGGTACAGGGACGAAAGCGGATATCAGCAACATTGCCCTTGTTGCCAAAGGCTAAAGGCCATTTGGGACTGGATACATAGGGCACGCCCAAGCAGACGAGGGAGGATCATCCCTCATTTGACATGGTGAGCCTCAGCTGGAATACTGGCCAGTTTGGCCCACACCACAAGAAGAGGGGAAAAATTGAAAGAAACCAGCAGAGGCAACAAAAATGATAGGGGCTGTAGCACAGACTAGAGAGAGGCTGAGGGAACTGGGATGGTGATCTGCAGAAAGAAGAAGAGGGGATGAAGCTGCCAACTACCTAAAGGGTTCCAAAGAGGAGGAATCTAGACTGTCCATGACAGATGACAGAAAAGGACAATGGCCAAGTGGCAGTGGGGAGGTTTAGGATGGACATAAGGAAAAACTTTCACTTCCGAAAGTGTGAAGTACTGGAATGGGTTACCTAGGGAGGTGGTGGAATCTCCTTCCTTAGAGGTTTTTAAGGTCAGGCTTGACAAAGTCCTGGCTGGGATGATTTAGTTGGGAATTGGTCCTGCTTTGAGCAGGGGGTTGGACTAGATGACCTCCTGAGGTCCTTTCCAATCCTGATATTCTATGATTCTATGATTCTATGTATTGGGAAGAGAATTTATTTCTTGACAAAACCTTCTGCTAAAATGCAAAAAGCACAATACTGCACCTTCCTTCTGGACAGTAAGGGATGGAAACCTGAATGGCAAATTTATGATTGCTTACCTGGAATTTTTCCCTTCTTCAAAGGGATAGGTCCACAGATCCTCAGTATGGGTCACTGATGGCCTGTAGCTGTAAGGGGCAGAATCAAAGCTGATTAGATGGTGTACAGGGAACTAGCCTCTATCTTCTGAAGACCCTTTCAGTTTCACTCTGGACCATGAAACAAAGCAACAACAATACATCTCTTGTCCTGCATCAGCATCAACGAAAAATAATAGTTAACAAGAAACATTATAAACAAGAAAGATTTTAACTCCTGCAGGAAACTTCAACCGTAAGTGAAACACATCTCCCTTAATGGATTTTTGGAGATGACTGTATCTGCAGACCCATCCCTTTGAAGAAGGAAAAAAAATAGGTAAGCAACCACAAATTCTTCCATGCTCTCTCAAAACTAGTCCACAGATCCTCAGTGTGGGATCTGCTCAGTAGAGGCAAAATCCAAGGGCAGGAACAAAATAACATCACTGAGAGAAAACATTCTCTTACTCTAAGGAGTCACCGCAGCATACAGGCTGCATCAGCTGAAGGCTGAATGTCTATTATATTACAAAATTATGAATGTTGTTGCCCTCCAGTTCTAGAAAATGCCCTTTGAGTCACTGACTTTTAAGAGAACACTCCCCATCCTTCCAGACTCATGTCTGTTGTTATGACAGACTTCTCTGGTTTCACCATGTCCTTTCCTCTCTGGAATCTCTCCAACTCATCCACCAACCAAGTAATTCAACACAAGTGATGGAACATTCACTTTTCAACATGGAAAAATCAGAAACTGGAGGGAAGGAGTCAGTGGGAAGCCCTTGAGAGTCTGCATATGCATTTTTCCCTAGGGCACTATTGCTGTGCAGGACACAATTGTTCCTAGAATACTCATTTGAGTGCTTACTGATGTCCTTGCACTCCTCCTCAAGAGGGTAATCACTGATCTGATCTTGTCTTGTCTTTTGGTTGACAGCAATTTTTTTGTGGGACTGTGTCTATCAATAGTCCCAGATGAATTAGGCACTGAGGTGGTTGAAGATAATGCTTTTCTAAATTTACTCTAAATCTGTGCTGTTGCAATATTTGGACTGAAGTCTGAGTTGCTTGATTGGAGCCCTCCTTGGATGGGCTTTTGATAGAATGTCGTTCAGAAAAGGGCATATCTGTATCCCATTCTGCCAGAGGGGACAGAACAACACAGACTTTAGTGAGAACTTGAGGAGTGGATGACATTCTGAAACACAGCAATTTGTATTGAAAATGATCAGTCCCATGAATGAATTGCAGGAATCTCCTCTGAGCCTGGTGAATGGCACATGAAGGCAGGCCTCCTTTTGGGATCTGTGGATAATGGGGAAAGGAGAAAGTTATGATTCATAATCTTTGAAAATTCTGTGACATACCCTTGTCAAACCACATCCAGGATACATCTGTCCTACACTGAGAGAGGGCATTGGTGCTTGAATTTCAATAGTCTCCCTTCCAAGTGCTGCATGTTGGATCTCTCCTGACTATAGTCAAAGGCTGTTTCTAGTGTTGGAATCTGAATTATAGTAAGACTGGTGTCTCCCTTTTCCAGACTTACACTTGTTCCATATGTATTTTCTGTGGTCTCACCTTCCATGCTTGGACATGTAGCCACAAAAAGGACACTTAGGTCTGTAATTCCCTTTCATGGATTTAGAATCAGGAATATTCTGTAATGAGAATCGCGTAGCTGAAGTCAACTTATATTAGATCAACTTAGAATCACTTACTTCGCATCCTCGCGGTGCGGGATCGATGGCTGCTGTTCCCCCATTGACTCCACTTCCGTCTCTTGCTGTGGTGGAGTTCTGGAGTCGATGGCAGAGCGATTGAGGATTGATTTATCTGCATCTACACCAGATATGATAAATCGATCCCAAATAGATCGATCACTAGCTGCCAGTCTGGAGGGTAGTGTAGTTGTACCTTTAGAGATAAGGTTGCTGTTCTGGATATCTCACCAATGCAAACCCTATACAGCAAGGAAATAAGTGAAGTCACTCAGTGCTCAGACCTGGTTCTTCATTGTTTGCACCTTGCACAGATTTTTTGCACCTGCGCCAAGTGAGTGTCAAACATTACCAAATCAGAATGCTTTTTACACATTACACTCACTTGGCATAGATACAAATGGCAACCCGAGGTACAAGGCAGTAGAATCTACAACCCATTCATCAGTTCCCCTTCACAATCTCATATTTTTCTTCCACTGCCCACAACCCACATATCTTCACCCTACAGTCTGACAAAAAATTGGGCACCCATGACCTCCAGTCATGTTTAAGTATGTTAATATGTTTTAATGAGACAAGAGGGGTGAGGTATTATCTTTTATTGGACCAACTCCTGTTGGTGAAAGAGACAAGCTTTTGAGCTACACACAGTGGCAAAATAGTCACTGGGCCGAGAGAGCCCATGTCCAGGGGCACTGGTCAATTGGCGGGCCCCAGAAAAATGGGCACCCCTGTACCTCGACCCCACTTCCCAGCAGGAGCACTAGGCAGGAGAATGCCATGCCATGCCCTGACCCCGCTCCCTGGCTCTGCATGCCCTGGGAAGGGGGAAGAGAGCTTTGTCATTCCAATGCTGGCCCCCCCTGGCATGTTTTGGCTCGTGGGGAGCAGAAAGAGCAAGTCAGAAGGACTCTAGCTCCTGCCTCAGCAGCTGGCTGCCACCTCCTGGGTCCTAGTGCCCACCTGTATCCTATACAACCATGAAGAAGTGGGAGGGGATGGAGAAGGGGATACAGGAAGTGGGGCAGGGAGGGGGCAGCAGGAGCCCAGCATGTGGTGTTATCTGGGCGGTAGCAGCCCCAGCAGGGAGGTAGCCGCAGCAGCACCAGAGCAGCAACATCACTGCAGTGGCTGGTGCTGAAGTGGCCGCCAGCAGTAGCTGGGGCTCCCCCATTATGCCATCCTGTCTCCCATTAGCACCGGCAGCCCAGGTACCGCTGCAGGCTGGGGAGAGAGCCAGTGAACCAAGGGATTGGCTTCAGAATGCACATGTACTCGCGTGCATGTGCATGGGTGTGCTTTCTCCCTCCAAATATAGCAATCAAACTACGGCTATGGCTCCAGCACTGGACGAGCTCTAGCTCCCTGCTACAGCCTCAAGGCTGGGGGAGCTCTCATTCCGCACTGCGGCCTGGGGCCATGCTGGGGAAAAGCTTCTCTGGTCTTGTGGCTGCAGATGGAGGCGGGGGGGTGTCAGAAAGGAGCAAGGTTGTGGCATCATAGTAGGGGTGGCAGAATGGGGCTGACTGTGGTTGGAACAGGGATAGGGCTGTGGGGGAAGGGGCAGAATGGGGTGGGGCCACAGGCAGAAGGGGCAGAACAGGGGCAGGACTGCAGGCAGAAGGGGTGGGGAGGGGTCCCCCACTTGCTTTGACCCAAGGCCCCACGAAACCTTAATCCACCTCTGAATACACAGAGCTGTTTTTCAGGTCTCATATGTTTTCATGGTTAATATACAGTCAGTGTGGTTTCCACAAATAACTTTGTATGGTGTCCTGTGCGTGGCTTTGCACTTGTTTGTGTAGATAAGGATGGGACGATATCAAAATCCAAATGGTGGCTGAAAGACATGTTGGTTTTTTTTCTGGAAACTAATTTAATTATATTGATTCTTCTCAATGTAGAGTTAAATGTGTGTGTTTAATACTAATTGAATTAGTCTGTTCAGCCTTTCCTATCTGAGCAAATTAAATTTTCAACTGATATGTTCCAGTGCAAAAATGGACAATATTGTTGCTGCCTTGTCATATGAGAGGAAAGTAGATTATACTGCTGCGTGGAGAGAGATCCTATTCAGCAGGATACCTGATCAAATAAAGATCATAACTGAATTTCCGTAGGCACCTGTTTCTTGTATTCACTGCATTTTAACTAGAAGTATATAGAGCTAATTAGTCAGAGAGGAAGTGTAATCAATAATGATTTATGAATATCTCAAACATAACAACACTCGTTTGGTTAGAATAAATGGCTCTTTGTATATTTTAATCTCAGAAGTGAGTTTTTAGTTCTCTCTTTCTCTTCTTAAAAAATAAAGGAGGGGGTGATTTCACTGGGAATGGAATTTAGTAACCATGACTATCCCTGAAAAACACAGTTATTCACACATCGTCTACAGATACCCAGTGCTGGCCTTTGTGGTCCATGAAACTCTAAGCTCTGGTTCCCTGCATGCCTAAAAGGACTGACCCCAGAACATTTCATAGCTGTGACACAGTTGTGTCCAGCCAGTTTTGCTGTGATAGTATGAGAATTACCACAAGCTTCTAGGTGGCTGCTAGCTAGTTGCTTGCAGGGGTGACTCCAGGCCGCAGCATGCCAAGCGCGTGCTTGGGGTGGCATGGTGCGGGGGGCGCTCTGCCGGTCGCCGGAAAGGCGGCAGGCAGACAACCTTCGGCAGCATGCGTAGGGAAGGTCCGCTGGTCCACCGGAGCTGTGGGACTGGCGACCGGCAGAGCACCCCCCCGCGGCATGCCGCTGTACTTGGGGCAGCGAAATGTCTAGAGCCGCCCCTGGTTGCTTGTAGTTCAGTTACTCCTATCCTGATTAGATTGTGTTGCCTCTGGCTACAAGTAGTGAAGTTCTGCATTGTGAAAGGCAGCATGATCTAGTAGCCTAAGCATCAGTTTGGGAGTGAGAAACTTCTAACTTTTTAATTGTCTATTTAATTTTAATAGTCTGTCTCTTGACCTTTTCTGTTTTTGCTGTTCTGACTTGAAGTAAAGTCATCAAAACAGAGTGCAATATTCCCTGTGCAATCACACCATCCTTTCATATTATGTCATCTTTTTATTGACAACATAATAACCTGATTTAGTTTTCTCCTTAAACTTGGCTTCCTTTATTACCATTGTCAGACTGTGCTAGATTGACCTCAGAAGTCTAAATGATTTTTTTTTTCTAATTTATCACCATCTCTGACTGATCTTACTGGGGTTCCAGGAAGAACAGAAAATCATTGAGATGGAGCCCAGAAGATCATTTGAGATTACTATTTTTGGCTACATTTGAAGCATAGGGGAAATGTTATAGGGTTTATACTATATAATCCAATAAATAGACAACAAGAAATAGCATACCGAAGAGTCCTTGATGTCTGCATGGTAGAGTGGAAGACAGTATTTTAAGATTTATTCTAAATACTTCAGCCCTATTGTTCATTGTGCTATCTATATCTGTATCTCCTTCACCACTTTTACATCATCTGTTTATCTTAAATATATATATTTTTTAATATATTGTCTTCTTATCTTTGAATCCTCACTTTGTATCAGAAAACTCCATTTCTCTATCACCCCTGAATCTTGGAGTTGGATAACAAAGAATCTCCTCAGAGAATTGTATCATTGCAGTTTGCACCAGTATGAGTGCAAGATGTAATGGTGCAAAATATCCACACTAAAAAATCCTGTTTTCGGTTTACAGTGTCCACACAACACTGCCTACTAAAGTTACAAAGTTTATGGATTCTTAAGGCTATCCCACAATCCCTGCAATATCTTCCAGGGTCAAGTATATATTGTTTATGACAGTGGTTCCCAAACTTATTCCACCGCTTGTGCAGGGAAAGCCCCTGGTGGGCCGGGCTGGTTTGTTTACCTGCCGCAACTGCAGGTTCGGCTGATTCACTGCTCCAGGCCAATGGGAGCTGCTGAAAGCAGTGTGGGCCGAGGGATGTACTGGCCGTTGCCAGGCCTTTCCCTGCACAAGCAGCAGAACAAGTCTGGGAACCACTGGTCTATGACATATGATGGCTATTTGAACTTGATATATTCTGTTCACAGCTTACACACACAGGAGTTAGATAAAAAAAATAAATAGTCTTGCTGGAAGATTGCAATATACCACTACTTTATTTCTTAGAATTCAGAATAACACACAAGAACTCAAAACCAGAGGGAAACAAAGCAGGCTGCTCCCTAAAATCAGAGGCACAACTCACTCCATCCTGCTTTAGGCTGTGTGTCTGCACAGTGACTGTGTTCCCACACTTCCATATATAACCTCATGCCTTCAAGCAGAACGAGAATACCCCTGAGAATTTTAAGTAATCACAATTTTACTTCAGTTTTCAGTAGACCAGAGTTCACATTTTTGGTTTGGTCCATTTCCTGTTTTGAATGGTCTCCCCTGCATCTTTAGAAAGGCAGAGGGAAAGCCTTCTTAAATCCTCGCACATGCAGATATTGTTGTGGAGATTTGGCAGCACCCAGCATCTGCTGCCAACCTGCCTGTATGCCTGGTTCTTGGAGTATACTAGGACAAGCACCAAAAGTTTTAGTAGCTGGAGCTTGATGGGTTACAGAACTTGATTTTTTTAATTCATTTTTTTCTTTCAGTTTTAATTATGTGGTTACTGTTGCTTTTACTTGTTTTATGCTTTGTATTTTTACTTCTTTTTGGCTAATCTCTTTCGCTTTTTTGTCTACTGCTAGGAATCAGAGGTGGGAGGGGCTCAAGCTTACATTTGGAGGGAGGCCATCCCTCCAGTTCCTTCCATGCAGTCCACTGAATTCCACTCACACCACTCCTAACTACTATTGTGGGGACCTGAGAGATTTACTGCTCCTCATGGGGAATGAGGATGGGACATGGCACAATGAGAGGATGCTGGAGCACCTTGCAGAGACAAGTGGCTTTACTTGGAAATATAATGGGGTAGGGGCAGCCTTGATGTGTGTCTGTTAACTAATGATCGTCAGTGAGATTTTCAAGAGTACCTAAGTGATTTAGGAGCACAAGCACCATTGAAAGCCAATTGGACTCATGATACTTAGTTAGGATTTATCAAACTTCATTGCACCATAACCTCCTTCTAACTACAAAATTACTAGAAGACCCCAGGAAGAGGGACTGAAGCCTGACTCCCCCGCCCTCAGCGGTGCCAAAGCTTGAGGGCTTCAGCACTTGGCAGTGGGGCTTGAACTTTGGCTTCAACCCCAGACCCCAGCAAGTTTAATGACAGCCCTAGCAATGCCATTAAAATGTGGTCATGACCCACTTTTGGGTCTCGACCCACAGTCTGAGAACTGCTGTCCTAAGTCACGTAGATGCTCTTGAAAATTCCACTGCCTATTCTTTTTTTCTTTTTTTTTTTCAAATCAGGAATTTGCGAGATATGAATGGACAAGGTGTGTGTGTGTGTGTGTGTGTTTGCTCACATATCAATGAATTTTATCCTTTATGTTTATCAGAGAAATTCCTGAAGAAAAACATAAACACTGCAGTTTGCTTTTTTTTTGTCCTTCATTGTTGATGTGGAGCCTGGAGTGTCTGCATACAGACTGGTTTGAGGCTGGCTGAACTGAGAGCATGTTGCTCTTGGGAATTTGGGCAGAACAAGGAAGCTGAGAAAGGGCAGGCAAAACCTACAACAGGCAGGGATATTCTCAGTCTTCACGGAGTCAGCTTGACAAGTAATGTAGCCAGTGCGCTACGCTTTCCAAACTGTTAGTGGATGGTGCATCAGAGCATTCTGGGATTGCTCTGGAAAGACTGATAGTGAAGAAATTTTGCCATCACTTGCTGCCTTCCTTGGCTTGGCAATAATCCAGGGTGATGTGTTGGCAGATGAAATGGTGGCTAGTCTTCTGTCGAGCAAGTGTAACATAAGAACATAAGAATGGCCATACTGGGTCAGACGAAAGGTCCATCAAGCCCAGTATCCTGTCATCCAACAGTGGCCAGTGCCAGCTGCCCCAGAGGGAATGAACAGAACAGGTAATCATCAAGTGATCGATCCCCTGTCACTCATTCCCAGCTTCTGGCAAACAGAGGCTAGGGACACCATTTCTGCCCATCCTGGCTAATAGCCATTGATGGACCTATGCACCATGAATTTATCTAGTTCTTTTTTGCACTCTGTTATGGTCTTGGACTTCACAACATCCTCTGGCAAGGAGTTCTGCAAGTTGACTGTGGGTTATGTGAAGAAATACTTCCTCTTATTTGTTTTAAACCTGCTGCCTATTAATTTCATTTGGTGACCCTAGTTCTTGTGTTATGAGAAGTAGTAAACAATACTACCTTACCTACTTTCTCTATACCAGACATGATTTTATAGACCTCAATCATATCTCCCCTTAGCTATCTCTTTTCCAAGCTGAAAAGTCCAAGTCTTATTAACCTCTCTTCATATGGAAGCTGTTCCATACTCCTAATTGTTTTTGTTGCCCTTTTCTGAACCTTTTCCAATTCCAAATATATCTTTTTTGAGATGGAGCGACCACTTCTGCACACAGTATTCAAGATGTGACCATACCAAGGATTTATATAGAGGCAACATGATATTTTCTGTCCTATTATCTATCCATTTCTTAATTATTCCCAGCATTCTGTTTGCTTTTTTGACTGCTGCTGCACATTGAGTAGATATTTTCAGAGAACTATCCTCAATGACTCCAAAATTGCTTTCTTGAGTGGTAACAGCTAATTTAGACCCCATCATTTTATATATATAGTTGGGATTATGCTTTCCAATGTCCATTACTTTGCATTCATCAACATTAAATTTCATCTGTCATTTTGTTGCCCAGTCACCCAGGTTTGAGAATCCTTTTGTAGCTCTTCGCAGTCTGCCTGAGTCTTAACTATCTTTAGTAATTTTGTATCATCTGAAAATTTTGCCACCTCACTATTTACCCCTTTTTCTTGATCATTTCTGAATATGTTGAATACGACTGGTCCCAGAACAGACTCCTGGGGAACACCACTATTTACCTCTCTCCTTTCTGAAAACTGACCATTTATACCTACCTTTTGTTTCCTATCTTTTAACCAGTTACCAATCCATGACCGCATCTTCCTTCTTCTCCCTTGACAGCTTCCTTTGCATAAGAGCCTTTGGTGAGGGACCTTGTCAAAGGCTTTCTGAAAATCTAATCCACTATATCCACTGAATCCCCTGGTCCACATGCTTGTTGACCCCCCTCAAAGAATTCTAGTAAATTGTTAAGGAATGATTTCCGTTTACTAAAACCATGTTGACTCTTCCTCAACAAATTATGTTCATCTATATGTCTGACAATATTATTCTTTATCATAGTTTTAACCAATTTGCCAGGTACTGAAGTCAGGCTTACAGGCCTGTAATTGCCGGGATCACCCCCAAATGTGTTGTGAATGCTTATGCATCACTGCTAGAAATTTTGCATCTGGATGTATGATATGTTCTGGGGGCTTGTGGCAGTTGTTGTAATGCCAGAATTCTCCAGTGCAGTCTGATTGCTTTCAGAAGTATCACTATCAATCTCAATTAAACAAGGAAAATAGATGGAAATAAGAATCAGAGAAATGGAAAGGAGTTAAGGAAGGTTAGAAGGAGTTATGTCCAGTATCCTGTATAGGTCATAAGGATTGACGTAGAGCTGGGTGAAACTTTCCAGATATAGTTTATTCACCAAAAGATGCAGTTTCAGTTGGCTCAAAACTATTTGTGAATTTGACCTGATAATTTCAGCTGGGCAAAAGTTTTTCAGTCAGCTGAAGGAGTGAGTGTGTTTTCTCCCCTTTATAGTCTTCTAAGCCATTGGCTGAGGCATCTGCTTGGGATATGGAAAACTCAGATTTGAATGCCCATTGTGGAACAGGGCCTCAAACATGGGTCTCTTCCCTTCTATGTGAGTGTTGTAACCATTGGGCTGTAAGGAGTTATGGAGTGGGGCACTCTGTGGCCAGGTCTACACTACAGAGTTAGGTCAACACAAGGCAGCTTATGTCAACCTAATTCTGTAAATGTCTACAGTACAGCGTTGCTCCCGGCAATGTAAGTACCCCCACTACACCAACCTAATAACTCCACCTCCGCAAGAGACGTAGTGCTTAGGTTGATGTAGTTCGGGCAACTCAGTGTCTGCATAGACACTGCATTACTTACATCACCTGCCAGCTCTCTGTCGAGCTCCCAGCTGGGTGCTCTGACTTTCAGTGCCAGGCAGACGGGTTCCCAGCTGTGAGTTCTGCATGGATCAGAGTGCTCAGGCTCTCAGCTCCCGACACTGTCCCCCTTAAATTAGTGCAAGTGCTCCTGGTGAGGACGCATTCCACCAGCAAAAGGAGGGTAGTGTGACATGAAAAACCACAGTAATTACTGCAGTGGCTGTACATTGACCTAACCAAGGTTGATTTATTTATGTAGTGTAAACAAGGTCTGAATCTCTGCTATTGAAGCTCTTACACTTGGTATAACTACTTATATATTCATGGAACTAAAGAGAACAAGTGAGAATGACCCTGTAGCCTGTAGCCTGGTAATTAAGCTACTCCCATAGAAGGTAGGAGATGTGTATTCAAATCTTCTCTCTGTCTGACTCAGAGGAGGGTTTGTGGCTGAACCTAAAAATCTGTTATTTATCTGCTGCTTGACCAATGCAAACAGAGTCCTGGAAACGAGATTAAGAAGAAAGCAACATGAGAATCAACCAAGACCAAGAAATCAATGGCAAGACTAGACAGAAATACACACACACACACATATATATATATAAGCTCATTGACCCTGCCCTTCATGACCTTTGCACATCGTACATTCTTCAACCTTCTTGGATGGTTAGTGAAGTTCATTATATGCTGTCCAAAATTCTTTCCATTTATTGTCCTTTAAACTCAGAACCTTTTAAAAGCTTCCTTTGAATCAAAAACATTCAGTCTAGATAATTTTAGAAGATTAGATTTCACAAGACATCTTTATAGCAAAAATAAATCTGGGCAACGTTCAGTACACCTATAAATCATTACAAAATATTCCCACATTTGTCTTGGGGAAGAAACCTTTTAAAATGGAAAGTAATGATTTTTCAACATCCGGTAGCTAGAAGAACATTGAACAATGTCATTGAAGCATATAGTTCCTCTCCTGAGAACATTAGATGTGAGGTTTCTGATTTATTTAGATTGCTTTGATTGTTGTTCCTTCCCCAGAGACTTCCTTTTCCTTTTATATTTGAAGTGTATCACCCATCTCCTTTTGGCTTAAATTTATTTGTAAATTACAGCAAATCCATTTTAAGTGCAGCTCAAATAGTGCAGATCTTGATACATCTATTTGTCTTAAAAAGGCAAGGGAAAAAGTTTACGAAATAAGATTTGATAATATTGAAAGAGAATTTCAAAGCCACTGGGCTTCAGGAAATAGTTACGTTTCTCTTGTGGCTTATTTGTTCCCCTGTGGCACTTTCTTTTTATGATTTATAAGAGTGCTATACTTGAAGATATGTAGCACTTGTTGTGTCAGAGGATTGCAAAAAACATTAGAAACATTTAGCTTGGGATCTTCCATCCAGCGAAGTCAATGAAAGTGGTGCAGCATAAGGCCCAGATAAACTAAGCCTTCCTATGAGTCAGATAGGTGTTTTTATGCTAATTTACAGAATGGAAATCTGAGATACAGCAAGATTAATTTAGGGCTAAATGTCCAACTGCCTTCATTTTGGGCATGCATCACATGAGTGTACAATATAATTATAGCAGTTGAACTTGGAAAGTGCCCTGATCCTAAGGCTCTTGGAGAATTTTACAATCCATACAAAAAAAAATAAAATATAATAAACATGGAACCCTTTCAAAGTATTGAAATTCACACAGCAGAAAATAAATAAAGTTCCAATAGAGAAAAAAGGGATGAGGAAACTAGTAAACAAAAAGTGGTCAATATAGGGCGAAGTGTGATCTTAACACAAAGCAACTCTGAAAGGAAAAAAAAAGACAAAAAAGCCTGGACATGTTGTTTTTAAAGGTGAAGAGACAGGAACTGAGACAGATGGGAAGGAAAGTGAATTCCACGTTCATGGATCTTCTACATGCTAGGTGTGACTGTCTGCTGAATGATGATGGGTAGGGAATTAGGTAATGCCAAGCACAGGTACCCATTAAGAGAAGTCTCAAGAAGCAAGTTCTTGAATATAGCCAAAGCGCTACATCATTTAAGGCTTTAAAAGCACATAGTACCAATTTAAAGTCAACCTGCCATTTTTAAGGCTGTAGGGCAAGCAAAATGTGATCATAATTGCTCAAATTGAGAAGCACTGAAGAAGCCACAAGCTGCCCCGCTGAAAGCCCGCAAAAGGAATCTCAGTAATGTAACCTTTATGAACACAAGTGATGTATTTCTGTGGCAGGGTTATTATGGTGCAGCAACTGCCAATTATACAACTACAGAACTCTCTCCCCAACTTTCATACCATATTCAAAACGAGTCTTTCTATGGCGAGTAAATGGTCAAAAGTAGCACAGAAATTCTTAACCTGATTTATTATCTCTGAACAAATCTTCTTTTCAAGTGGGAAGAGGAAAATGTGTTTGGACACAACCCTTATTATAAGTCTAGCACTACCTACCTGAAAGGAAACAGAAAGCTCCCATCTCATATGCCAGCACATCTGACCAAGAGTGGAGAGAAGCACTCACTGTACCCCTTGAAATGGTAGAACAGCTGCTGCTCCTGCATACTCTCCCTGGGAACTCCCAAATAGCCAGTCCAGCACAACTTAGACCTACAGGATAGTCTCATAATTCACTCTTTATCTCTGTAGTACTCACTGAATGCCCCAATGAATGAGAGGCTCATTATCAGGCTTTATGTGTCATGAATGTGTACTCTTGTGGGAAATTTCTGACTTCAGCAAGTACATTTCTGTTATGAAGAAAGTCAAATTATCACCAAATTAGATAAGGGATCTGCAATTCTGGTGGCATTACATTTTGATCGCACTGAATAAATCAATGGAATCCAAATGATTTGCAAAGTGAAGAATAGATTCATAAGGAAATATATCATCTTGAATCTCAGATCAAGAAACCCATGTTTCTGTGAAATTAATTGATTTTAAATGAACTTTCTACTTGTCAAATTATGCAGTATATTTTATTGCTGGATCATTTGGCAGCATCTGTCAGAAGGTTTTTCCCCAAGCCAGCAAAGTAGTACTCAAATGTTTGAAGTTGAGCATGCAGTCAAATGTTTTTTCTGGAGCAGAGTCTTTATTTGGAAATACACTAGAAAGATGAAAGGATCTTAGAAAAATTGTATTTTCTCCAGTTTAGAGAAAGATTTCAACCCTTCCTGGAGAATATAATTGACTGAAATTATCTCATTTGATTTTCTTAGATTCCCAAAAGGAAAATAATCACAGAACATTAGAGTTCAGTGAACATAATAATAAAATTTAATTATGTAAATAATATATATTCCTTTTTGCTGAAGTATTTGTTTTTATGGACTACAAACAGCTGAACTGTTCATTATTTAGATCATTTTAAACAGTCAAAATATGTTGCTATTGATATATCTTGTATATGGAAATGTGTTACAGACTCAGCATTAGCTTGAATGTATGTCTTTTATTTTTTCAAATGGAATGAAGATTTTCAATTGAGATGCATCATTGCAATATATACATTTCATGCTCTCCCACATACAGTTGTGAGGCGATCATACACTGATGAAGATTAATGAGCCCAACAAGGTGTATACATATACAGTCCTGGCCATTTGTAATCATAACTCTCAGTAGATCATTTTGCTTCTATGAAGAAGCATTGTGCCTTAAATGAGCATCACTTGCTGAATATCACTTTTTAACAGAGAAACAGGAAAGTCTTTAGAAAGACATGATCATTTAACTTGCTGAAGGAACATACGTCTTGTAGTCAGTCTGAAGATTGCCATCTTAGTAGTGGAACAGGAACTCAGCTTCAGCTATGTGAAACTTCCATGAGATCTGAATATTTGACAAATCCAGTAGAGCAAGCTATCAAAGGCTCTGATTGAGTGAAGCATCTGCTTAACATTAGACATGAATCATGGAAGTAACTGATGTTACAAATGTGCTTAAAACTAAGCATGCATTTAAGTGCTTTGCTCAGTCCTGGCCAAAACTTCCAAGAGGCTAGGAGATAACATCATATTTCTGAATCTCATATGCACAGTAAAAAAAAAAAAGATGCCAGTGGAAGATGGTATAGTCTCATATTTCTAAATAGACACAGTAACAGGTACATTATCATATAATAAGAAGATGTACTAGAAATCTATATGTCACCATGAGAAAACATATTAATATTATGAACAGTTTGAAGTGGAGTGCATGGTGCTCTGATGATCTAGGATCAGTGTTTCCTCTGGGATCATTGGGCTCTGAGCCATGGCATGGATAGTGGTGACATGAAATGATGGAGACCCAGAGGGGTGTCAATATGGTGTATGGGTGTGTGCTGGCCATGCCTGAACCCTCATACAGCCAATGAAGTTTAGAGCAGCATTTAGTCTGATCTAAGTTATACCAGGTGTATTTCAGCCACTAGCTGACCCAGTTTGGAGGACAATAAACAATTATTTACAGCCACCTTTTCCCCTCTGCTCTTTTCAGTTGTGATGGGTTCAAAATTGGCATAGCTGAGAACCCAGCCTTTATTCAATCCCCTCTTTTGTTTGTTTATGCTCTTCTTGTCTGTTAATAAAGTTGCAGCCTGGAGCAGACTGCTAACCAATAACAGCTGTCCCAGCACTCTGATCACTGAATCACCAATTAAATTGCCCCAGAGTAAACTTGAGGGGCAAAATAGGCTTAAGAGAGCTATCAGGCTAATTAACCCATTAGTCCAAAAAGTGGAAAAGGCCCAGGAAGAAAGGGTTGCACAAGTTTGTAAGGGCAGTGGGAAGAATACTGTCAATAAATTATACCAGGTGTTTGACCAGAAGGTCTCTGACCCATTTGTGGCTAGAAAAGAGATAGGAGCAGGATGACACCCTGTCACACAGCCTTTGCACAATATATTAATATTAGCTTGTGAGCAGGGGGCAGCTCCAGGCAGCAGCATAGCAAGCGCGTGCCTGGGGCGGCAAGCTGCAGGGAGCAGCTTGCTGGTCACTGTGAGGGTGGCAGGCAGGCGGCTTTCGGTGGTCCGCCTGTGGGAGGTCTGCCGGTCCCGTGGCTTTGACAGCAATTTGGCAATGGAGACACCGATGGCACGGCACCGGCGGACCTCCTGCAGGCATGCTGCCAAATCTGCGTGACCAGTGGACCTCATACAGACGCACCACTGAAAGCCGCCTGCCTGCTGTGCTTGGGGTGGCAAAAAACATAGAGTCACCCCTGCTTGTGAGGAACATTTTTGGAGGTCCCCTGAGCAAAGTACCACCTAAATGTGTTTCTCTTTTGCTTACATTCTCAAGAATGATACTTATCATTATTTGACTAAACAAGGTCTGAACACAATAACACTCTTACTTTACATGCAGTGAAACTCGGAATACTCAGATATTGTTGGTGGCATATAAACAGAAACTTCAATAAGAATATACAAGAAAACATCTTCATTTTAATCATATTTATATTAATTTGTTCATGGTTTCCTGTTTAATAAGGTTCTTTAAAACACAGTTTCATAAACATTTTTAGTTTCTATCATGTACCTTACTAGAAATGACACACAGCTTAAGGTGCCATGTTCTTTTGGGATTGTGGAATATGGAGGAAAAATCCCCAAAAACTTTTGAAGTCTGACAGTGATGACACATTTTGTCAGCTTGATATCTGTGTCTGAAAATCAAAGTCCCACTGGATGAAGGTAAAAGTCACTTAACTGACAATATTCTGGAGTGACTAAAAGCTAGCATCTGTTCTTTCAAGGTTCATCTTTGAGGAGTCTCACTAGAAAACAGCAGCTGAAAAGATTATTTTACAGCAGTGCTAAATAATAGAGTGTTCTTCAGCATTCAAAGGTCTGGAGTTCCCTATGGTACTAATGACATTTGTACAGCAAGTTAGACTTCTTCAACAAAGGAGCCTGGTGGAAATGTGAAATTGATGGATTTTTGACAGAATGTTAACCCTGTGTTGCCATCTTTTCTGGGAGATAACCAAAAATTAGTGGACCATAGCATAGATTCCTCTAGAATATACTTTTGTAGAGACAAAGGGCTAGATCCTCAGCTGTTGTAAATTAGTATAGTAGCTCCATTGACTTCACTGGTAGTACACTAATGTATACCGATTGAAGCTCTGGTCCTGAAACATTAGGTAGAGGAAATAAATGTTGTGGTGTTGTTTTATGGTTGCACAGCCATTAAGTATTCCTTCAGTCACTGTTACATGGCATTCCATAGAGACTGCCATTAATGCTGCTGCAACATTTGAAAAGGGTATTCTTATTTTGTAACAGTTTTCCTGCACTTTTCACTAGGAAAGTTTCTCCACTCCAGAGTCTTTAAAATAAATATGGCTAGCTCAGCTAGTGAGCAGGGTCACTGGCTCCAGATGAGAAGTTTTATCATCACTATTTATTTAGAAAGACTAATAAAAAAAATCACATAGATGGGAAAAAATGTTAATGAATTCTCAGGTATGAAGAGTGAGGGTAGTGGGAGAAAAAGAGATATCCAGGAAGTCTTTATTCATCATGTGTAAACATTTTGTCTTTGTGTATCTCTCGTTCCATGTACACTGTCCAACCCAGGAGCCACTCAGCACTGTGGGGTCAAGATTCTGTGGAAGTTGAGGCCTCTTGGTTGGGGGAATTACTTCACCTGTGTGTAAGAGGAAAATCTTTGTTATCTTTAGCTATAAAATAAGGTCTTAGTATCTTTACTGCCTTGGTTACAATTTGCTAGTGTAGCTGCTGTCACAGCGTGAGGCAGCTCCAGAATACATTGTCTCTATACTGTTAGCCATTGGGTGCTCGCTCTTTCTACAGCCGATCCACATATTGTTGTACTTGAATCAAAATATTACACTATCTTAAAGTAGACAGCAATTTTGTCTAACATACAGTGCATGGGCCAGATACAGCCTACAGAAACCTTTATTTTGGCCTGCAGCTCCCTCTGCAATTTACAGGGGGATCTAACACACAGCTGCCTGCCTATTGTAGCCCAAAAGAGCTGGGAAAGAGCAGGACCCTGGGCAGAAAGAGCAGAAGAGAGAATCCCATGCTTGACTGGACACTGGCACTGAGCCCCCTCTCCCTTCTTACTGTCCCTAGTCTGAGCAGCTGCCACCAATGAACCCCAAAGACTGGGCTCAAGGGAGACTCCTTTCTAGTTTCCCTCCACTTCCTGTTTCTGGTAGGATTGGGCTGAAAGAGGCAACTATTTCTCTTCTCCGGGGTTGCAGCTCCTTCTCTTTAAACCTTCCCCTTTCTTTATACACTCACGCACCCACCATAGTTCCTGCTGCTCCCAGGCTCAGGGGAGTAGATCCTTCTCTGACCCATCCTGCTGCCACCACTGACTTTAGTTGGAAATTTTTTTTTCAAAAAAATATCCTACTGTATAATGGGGCAGGGGTGGAGGGGAAGAGGGTGAGTGGAAAGCAAAATGTCGCCACTGGCTGGGGAGGAAAGAAAAAAATACAAAACCATCCTTGGGGGTGGGAGAAGAGAGTGAAAGAAGGTAAATTCCCACAGTGGCTGGGTGGGAAATGCCCTGGGAAGTGGTGATGTTGGGAAGCAATATGATCCTGCTGTGTGCACTAGTGATGGAAAGTTCACTGTGGTAAGGGGTGAGGGAAGGAAAATCCCTGTGTAAACAGAGAAGGGAAAAAAGTAGCAGAGAAAGAGGGAAAGGGTTTTGGAAAAGGAGATGGATAGTGCTGATATGGCATGTGGGAGTGGGGTGGAGAAATGGGGAGAATTCAGCAAATGACATGATAGGGAAGAATGGTCAGTTAATGGATGGAGGAAAGGAAGCTGCATAAATGCATTTACTTTCAAAATTCTCTTTAGATATAGTAGTCTATTTAATTGGCATATTAAGGTGGCCACTTTTCCAAAGCCAAAAATCAGCATGATCAAAATTGATTAGGAGGAAAAGTTTAAACAGAGAAATGTGAATGTAAATTGGAAGTTGTTTAAGCATACTTGACATGATTCCGAAAAGAGCTACAATTCCTCCCTCATGAAAAAAGGATTCTTGGATTAAAAATAACACCACCACCACTGTGGTTGAGATAGATAATGAAAACAGCAATAAGTAATAAGAGAAGATTATATATAATAATGAGAGAATAGGTAAGTAGATGGCAATGAATATGAATAAAAAATGAAGGAATGCAGACAATTGATAAGTGAACCAAAAGGTATCAAAGGAATATCTAGGGCCAAAAGGGTTACAGAAAATACAAATTATTTTTTTTAAAGCATATCAAGAACAAAAGGAATTCTAGCAGTAGAACAGGTCAGTTACTAGACGGAGACGATAAAATTGTCAGTTATGGTATAGAGAAGGCAGAAGTACTCAATAAATAGTTCTGTCCTATATTTGGAAAGAAGGCAAATGATTTATGAATATCATACAATAAAGAGATACTTTCTTTTCCATGTGTTATTAAGAAGGATGCTAAACTGCATCTACTACCGCTAAATATTTTAAATCTGCAGGCCTGGATAAACTGCACCCAAAAGCTTTAAAAGGGATGGCTGAAGAGTTGTTTGGACCACAGATTTTAATTTTTAATAAGTCTCGGAAAACTGAAAGAAAACCCATGTTTTCCAATATTTGAAAAGGGTGAACAGGATGACTTGAGTTACTATAATCTGGTTAGACTGATATCAATCTTAGGCAAAATAATTGAACAGCTGCTAAGACTCAATCATTAAAAAGTTAAAGGACAGAAATATAATACCAATCAACATGGTTTCACTAAAATAGAGCTTGTCAAACAAATCTGCAGGCCAAATCTTTGATAAGATTACAAGTCTGGCTGATATGGGTAACTACTGATGGCAATATATTTGGATTTCTGTTAAGCACTTGACTTTAGTGCCGTGTGATAGTCTGTTCGTTTGTTTTTTTTAAAGCCCTCATACTATATATAAGTATGGCACGTATTAAGTGGATTAAAGATGGCTAACTGATAACTCTCAAAATGTAGTTGTTAATAGGGAATTATTGACTATTAATAGTGTTTCTAGTTGAGTCCTAGAAAAATGAATTATTGCATGATCACTCTTTGATAGTTTTATTGATGACTTGGAAGACAGTTTGCAGATGACACAAAGACTAGTGGAGTTGTCTAGGAGCATGAGAACAGGTCACTGATCCAGAATAATCTGGATTATTTGGTAATCTGGACATAATCAAACAACATGTGTTTTAATACAATGCTATATCACATCAGACATAAAGGATAAAAAAATGTAGGACATGTAGCATCAGGTGTGGAGGGGGGAGGGGCTCTATTGTGGATGAAATCTATGGTTTGTGTATGCAAGGAGTCAGGCAATATCATCAGATATGTGTTAAAAATATGTTCACCAATATATTGAAAATGTGGTTTTTCCATATAGGCCGTGATAGTTAAATTTAAGGAGAGAAGTTTGTGATAGACTAAACTAGTTGATTCAAATTGTTGGATCTTTCACAAAAACTAAATCTTAGTGAAAGGCAATAGCTGTCACTAGGGTTTCATTTTCTCAATGTCTTATGAGAAACATCTGTAGAAGGATAACATACTCGGTACAGAATTACATTGTTATAAAATACTGGAATTGCTAGATGGACACTCATAAATTGCCATACCAACCAGAATGAGAGTGGTTTTGTGGATAAAAATGGGAATATAAACCATTTCCTTGGACTGTATCTTTCATTTAGATGAAAGCATTAAATGCCTATCACTTAAGGCCAGAAAAATTCTGATATCCTTTGATGCCACCAGCATCGTGACCTTTCATAGCATCTATTTTCTCAAGTTTTACCATTCTGTTCTTCTATTTTGTACAACTAAACAAACCTGGGTTCATGAAATAGAAATATGTGACAGGCTGTCCTACCCAGGGCTCAATATACAGGATTTGTGAACTTGTGGACACCCTAGTTGATTGTTGTGCTTTCCTTAGGAAGTCCCCAATCTGTGATACATTATTTGAATTGCTATAGAAACTGTATTACCTAATTAAGGCAAAATGACCAATTCTACAGTGGTCATTCTTAAAGTTGTGAATTGTTTTACAAAACTCAGATATTAAATTCTTTCTGTCTTTTATATTGCCTTATGTTACTCTTATGCCCTACTTGTAGCTGTTCATTGGCTTTATTTTATATTAATATGCTAGTCAGCAGCAATGGGTTGAATCGCTGTATGACGAAAGCAGTACTAACACTACAAATTTTGATTGATAACGTTTCTTTAAATGGCTGGTCCAATTCAACAATTTTCAGCAATACCATGTGTCTTCAAGGGGAAGAAAATGCCTAATCTTTTTGGAAGATGAACAGTTTTCTTCATTTCATATCTTCTATTCATGATCATCAGGTCTTCTTTTGACATTTAGAAAATTAGAATTTCTCATCAACTATTATCTTCAGAGCAATTGCCTTCCCAGTCTTAATACATATAGTTTTCCTGAAATCATGTCACAACCCGAGTGATATACACTCTCAAGTAAACAATGATTCTTCCAGTAAAAACACCTATTTCAGGCTGCACTCTTATTTCCTGTGCTCTTAAACTTTAGTCCATATCAAATACAAACACTTAAAGGAAAACTACAGTGATACCTGTTAATGATATAAACAAGCATTCGTTTAGGTTTCTTTTGCTTTTTTCAGGAACCGTATTCCATGACAGTAAGTATTGACCTCTGCCAAAGCAGACACAAATAAACTGATCCCACAAACCACAGGATCTGCCAAAATGGTAAAATACTGCTGGTTATAGAAGTGGCTAAAAAACAAATAGAACTCAGATTGTGCCCTGAAGTTCAACAAAGTTGAGCCCAAAGGAAGTGGTGGAAAAAAGTTTCCACAGAACTTAGACCATAAGCTCTTTCGGGCAGGAACTGTGTCTTTTTGTGTATGTGAAGATTTCCAGCACACTGTGAACAAATAGTTGGTGAGTGACATCAACTCACAATACCTTGCTGACAGTCATAGAGAGGACAATTCTAAGAACGTACAGAGGAAGTGACCCAGAAGATCTTTACTGAAATGACAAGACACAGGCAGAAATGGGAACAGTTAAGTAAGCTGGCCCCAGACCATTCAGGGTTTTAAAGATCATACATATCACTTTGGATTACACCTAAAAGTGAACCAGTATATGTAAGTATTTAATAAGAAATATACTTGATTTTTAAAACCATTGTGAAGTACACCTTGCTCTAGTTTAAAAGTGCCGTTTCCATGACCCATTCAGTGGTCTGTCATTCTGCACAAAAAGTTTAGTGATTCTTCCAGTGTGGAAGTCTTTTGCTCAGATCTAACCTAACACATAGGAAGCCTTGTCCAGCAGATGAATCCAGAGAGGAATTACTAGAAACTCTAATAGTGATTTTAAGGTAATTTTTTGCTGCTGGGCCTGACCAGAGTGTATTGGCTGCTCTTGGCACATTGGCTGTTCTGGACTGGCCTTTTGTTGAGTTGAGCCTTGCACTGATAAAAAGGTTGTTGAGAGTAGAGAGGGTGAGACCCATTGGGTCTGGTGGCAGTGCCTGGCCAAGCAAAAGCCAGGCCATGTGGTTGAGCTCCAGTTTGGACAATAGATTTGCTGGGGCTGGGATCAGAGTCTATCTGGGAGCTGGGGCTCAGAAGAGGGCCAGGTTAGAGGTTATTTATTTTACTTTTTAGTTTCTTAATTTGTGTTACATTTTGTCACCACATCCCCAAGAGTATTGATAATAATGAAGAGAAAAGAATGGAGAAAAAGATACATCACATACACATTCTGCCTGTTTCCTTTTGTCCCCCATCATGTTTCCTGAATCTCCCTTTTGCCCTACTCCATCTTCTCACCCCATTATTCCCTATTCTCCCTCTCATTCTATCTCCACCTCTGGTGTCCATAGGCTCTCTTCTGCTTACACAAAGCAATACCTAAGCTGAAGCATTTTATCAAGGAAATGTTAATAGGATCAAAGAGACACGCTGTATTAGTGTGGGTTACTGTAACATAACCTGAATCTATATTATTTTATTTACTTATTTATGGCTATGTTCTACAGGACTGGAGGGAGAGGGGGGAAGATACATGTCCTCTCTGGCCAATCCTCATCTTGCATGCACAGTAGACCACAAGATCCACAGGATGGGTTACATTGCTACAAATGTGGCTGACACATCCCTTTTGCATGGGAGGAGACTCCTTATGTAGTTCTAGTGGACACAATCTGGGTCAATGTAAGTAGTTTATTTACAATGCAGTATCTCAGTAATGTACAATGAGGACAAAGGAATACAAATAGTATACAAGAGGTTGGAGCATTTTTGTAATAGTATTTAGAAAAAGATATTATTCGATTTTGGAAAATGCCCTTTAATACCTGTAAATTCACTGAAAAAGGATTTACATTCTACTGAATATTACCTTAATTTGAAATCAGCAAATCTATTTTGACTGTACTATATTTTTCTTCAGGCAAATGCTATTTTTCTTCAGCTTCATAGTAGTTACTGCTATATTAAATCAGTACAGATGTAGGAGAATCAAGCACATATAGGTCATAAAATATCCAGATCAAATCTGGTTGGGATTATCAAATTATCTGAAGATTACCTTAGATGACAGGGCAACAGTTTACCTTGTCATAAAAAAAATGGGCTTTGTTTCTTGTCTTTCTGGGATGACATGCTGACAGGAGAGTCACTGGCCACTCAGTGCGTGAGAAGAAAATATCAGTGTTCAAGGACAGTTTGCTTTCACCAGGCAGGAGCTGGCAAGATGATTCACAAATTGCAGTTGTGTGATGTAGTCCACTGTCAACATATCTAGCACTGCAGGGGACTTGACAGTGATTCTTGGAGAAGGAAATGTCACCCAAATGAGCTTTTCTCATATACATGCAATTGGAACATATATAATTTTTCTTTTTATTGTGCCTTCTCAGAAAGCAGACATGAACAAAGGTTGAGGGAGCAGAAATGGATATTCCTTTCCAGTCACTTTGCTTCACCTTTGAAAGCAGAGTCTCATTTAAGTTCCTGAGGCCCAGCTGGGCATTAAGGAGTCACAAATATTTGAGTATTGTCTTTTTTTATTACTCTTGAAGCCATTAATGAGCACTGTTTTGACATTTGTTTCCTGAGGCACTTAACATTAACCTCATAGAGTCACTGTGAGCCAAACACCACCACACTCCTCCAGCCACATGTTTAGAGAAAGCAGCAAAGAGTCCTGTGACAACTTATAGACTAACAGAAGTTTTGGAGCATGAGTTTTTGTGGGTGAATACCCACTTTGTCGGATGCATCCGACGAAGTGGGTATTCACCCACGAAAGCTCATGCTCCAAAGCGTCTGTTAGGCTATAAGGTGCCACAGGACTCTCTGCTGCTTTTACAGATCCAGACTAACACAGCTACCCCTCTGATGTTTAGAGAAGAACACCCTACATTCACAGAAGACAGTGAGAATAAGCCCTTCTTTCTATCAATTTTCATTCATTAACACCATGAGATATAGAAGCATAAAGATGACAGCCTGGGATCTGCATATCAGGACTTTTCCCACACTACTATTTAAAACCCCCACAAACTTAATATATTATCTTATTAGTGAGATTTTAGTTGGAATATACAGATGCTAGAATTGCCACGCTCTACCTTTTGATGGATAATAATGTAAAGACGTATGTAGTAGTTCTGACTAAAGAAGAATTGCAATCAATCTAAATTATACTTTGAGAACTGGATGTCAGTAGTGAATGAGATCAGTGATAATCTAATGTGAAGTGATAATGTCAAAGATATGCTTTATGCCTGCAAAATACTCAGAGGGTAGAGTTTGCAAGGGTGACTTAGAGGCTGCAATGATGGTCTATAGGGAATTCCGGGATGGACCACTCTCAGTTTCTCTTGTGGAAGCTGCTCCACTACATATAAATAATTAAGTGTTTACTGGTCCAGAAGGAGAGTGAGAATGATTCTATAGCCCAGTGGTTAAAGCACTCAACTGGAGATGGGAGACTCCAGATCCTGCTGATCCAATCAATATTTAATTGTTATACTCAGTGGAAGGAGATCCCTCAGCAGCACTTGAGAGCGTCTTAACTTCTACCCCACTGGCTAGGGTGCTGTCCTGGGACATGAAAGACCCAAGTTCAACCCCTTGGTTCACATCAGACAGAAGGGCTAATTGAAGTTGGGTCTCCCACATCCTGGATGGACATTCTATCCACTGGGCTAGAAGATGTAAGGGAGAGGCCACCACATCCTCCAGCTGTTTTGTGTTTGTTTTATAGATTCATAGACTCTAGGATTGGAAGGGACTTCGAGAGGTCATCGAGTCCAGTCGCCTGCCCTCATGGCAGGACCAAATACTGTCTAGACCATCCCTGATAGACATTTATCTAACCTACTCTTAAATATCTCCAGAGATGGAGATTCCACAACCTCCCTTATATAATGCGAGAATATGGGTAATAAGCAGGAAAACTGAGTGCTAATAATAAATAAATCATGCTTGTGGATCACTGATTGTGGGAATATAACATGATTGGAATGTTGGTGTGGATGGGTATAGTTTGTGGGAGAAGGCGGAAAAGGAGGAGTGTTGCTTAATATAAAAATGTCCACTTGGACGAGTGGAGATGGAATAGGCGGTAAAGTGTGAGGTCTCTGGTTAGATAACAGGGGTAAAAACAAAGGTATGTTGCAGGAGTCTACTAAAGGCCACTACCAGTGGAAGTGATGAGCCTTTTTTAACAACTACAAAATACCAAAGCCAAGATTTGGTGGGATGGGGACTTAAACTATCGTAATGTTTGGGAATTACACATGGCCAAAGATTAATAAGTCTGAACTGCATTGGACACTTTTTTTCCAGAGTTAAAACTACTAGGGTGAAGGTCAGAACTTGATTTAAAATAGGGAGAAGTCGTTGAGAATTTGATAGAGGACTTGGGTGAAAGTGATCATTGAATATAGAGTTTGCAATTTTACAGGAGGGTAAGGGATACGAAAATAAGATCTTATTTTCGTATCCCTTACCCTTCCTTAAATTGCAAATCTATGATTCATGATCACTTTACCCAAGTCCTTTATCAAATTCTCAACGAGTTCTCTCCTATTTTTAAAATCAAGTCTAGACCTTCCCCTATAGCTTTTAACCTTCTGGAAATAAAAGTGTCCAATGCAGTCAGACTTATTAATCTTTGGCCCATGTGTATTTTCCCAAACATTATCGATATAAGTCCCCCATACCACCAAATCTTGGCTTTGGATATTTGTAGTTGTTATAAAAAAGGCTCTCCACTCTCCAACTGGTAGTGGCTTTAGTAGACTCCTACACATCACCTTGTTTTTACCCCTTTATCCTAAACCAGAACTCTCACATTACCGCCCAGTTCCATCTCACTCGTCCAAGTGGACATTTTTAATTAAGCCAACACCCCTCCCTTTTTTCCGCCTTCTCCCACAAACTATACCCATCCACACCAACATTCCAATCATGTTATATTCCCACAATCAGTGATCCACAAGCATTATTTATTTATTATTAGCACTCAGTTTTCCTGCTTATTACCCATATTCTCGCATTATATAA
>NC_133769.1:242462383-242521399 GCF_003597395.2 Chelonoidis abingdonii | reverse complement strand
GCATCTAAGATACTGGTTTGATCTTGCCTCCCAGTTTTGCCCTGACCCTCCTTTCTCTCTGCCATTATAGCCCACAATCTCTCTTGTTTCTGACCCATCTCCCAGGTCTTCATGTTCCCCACTTACCTATCGGCTTTGCTCACCTGTCCCTGTCGAACCTAGTTTAAAGCCCTCCTCACTAGGTTAGCCAGCCTGTGTGCAAATAGAGTCTTTCCTCTCCTCGAAAGGTGAACGCCATCTCCGCCTAGATCAGGCTCTGCAGGTGAGGTAGGTGAGGGAATGCTTAGTTTGTAAATCCCACTAAGGCTTTGGTGTGAATTGGCAATGAACAGCTAGATGGTGTCAAGATCAAGGTCGCTGTGCACAAGCCCAGTTGATGAATTAGGCACCTTACAGACTTTAATGGCAGAAATTTAGGCACTGAAGGACTTTTGGTACATACAGGGTTAGGCAGCAGTTGAGCTGGGTTTTTGTGAATGCCAGTGGTGCCTAAATATTGGACTTAGATGCCTAAAGTGGCAGTTAGGTACCTCAGTCTCCCTTGTGAGTCCTATCCAGGGAGTTCAATTGTGTTACAACAGGGATAAATTTGACTCATGGTTTCTTAGAGGAGAAAACTTGCATACAACTGTTTGTTGTTAGAAAAGAAGTATGATAATGAGGACAGTATGTATAACACAACATGTCACCACAAGGGTTAGCAGCATCTGTGAGCTATCATGTATGACACTGACCGCCTAAAAGTATGAATAATGAAACTGCATGGGAATGATACCAGATCCTAAGATGGTACAAATTGACACAGCTCCACTGAGGTCATGACAGCTATACCAAGTCACAACAGCTCAGAGTACATTGCAGAGCTTTGTTAACAGGTTCTGATTTGATTTGCTCTCTCATACTTCCTTCCGGCTCCCTCATTGTCTCCCTGGTGCATATTCTGCTTTTTCCACTTTTCTCACAAGTAAACATTCTCTGTTGAAAAATGAGATACGTTTTTTTCACTTGGTGGCTTCAGATTTTAATATTACTTTAATCTTATAATTAACACATTTTTCTAATGGGGTTATTTAATATGCTTCCTTGGAAGCAGTTGACCACAGTTAAAAGCAGCAGTGGGCTGGCAGCAGTGATTATTTCTAATATTTTAATGGTCTGGCACAGTTAAAAGCTTCATTATATAAATAGGAAAAATAACCAAGTTTTCAAACACTTCTTTTTAATTCTCACACACATTTCTCCCATTCACAGTTCCACCCATGCCCCTCTCTGACATTCTAATTGTTTATTCAGAATGTCATACTGTACCACGTCAACTGGCTTACAGAAGCCTAATTATATTACATCATATTATTACCTTTATCAAACAAATCTAATTAAAAATGTCCAGCTAGTTTTTCAGGATCTATTTTCCATAATCCCATGTTGATTTTCATTAATTACATTACCCTCATATAATTCTTCATTATTTGAGTCCTGTAGAGCCACCCCGTTCTCTTGCTAGTGATCAATGTCAGGCTGGCAGGTCTACAAGATTCACACTTAATATTGCAGCACTGAGATCAATTTACAATAAACCCAAGAATAAGTGTATTAATTAAGAACAGAGATTTATATGATATTGAGCGAGGATAGTGGAAATAGAATTGAGTATAAATAAAACAAAAATATAACATGCTTCAAAGGCTATGGTTACACTAGAGAGTTTACAGCGGCAGAGCTGCATCGGTGCAGCTGTGCCGCTGTAAGCTCTCTAGTGTAGCTGCTGTGGCACGGCACCTTCTCGGTCTCCCCAGCCTCTGCTGCTTTTAGCCCTGGTGAGACAGGCTTGGGTAATATGGTCCCGCTTGGGACATAGGGGAAGTCTGTTCCTTCTCTCCATCTGTCTTTTTTAGTGTATTTTTCTCCCTTGTGGGAGAGAGTATTGCCCCTCCTCCTGGTGAGGCTCGCTGTTTTGCTGCTCCTAACCTCTGTCAGCAGGGCTCCTTCTCTCTCTCCTCTTCCCCCCTTCTCCCCTGGGGAGGGTTTAAAAAGATCTCAGGCAGCCCTTAGTTGGAATCAACTGATCCTAATTAACCTCAGGTAGCTCCCTCTTAGCTGATTCTAATTGATACTTTGGTAGTCCCTTCTCAGTTGAACCTGATTGACCTGTAGTTACCCCCCAGTTGATAGGGAGGTGGGCCTTTTAACCCTCTGAAACTGATTTCTACCCCTCCCTTGCAGCTGTCTGTCTTGAGTTTATCACACTGCTCTAAACCGATGGAACAGAGCTTTCCCATCTACTAATTAATACACCCCCAATAAGCAGTGGTAGCTATGTTGGTTTGAGAAGCACTCCTGCCTACACGCACTGTCCACACTGGCACTTAGATTGGTGTAACTTACGTCACTCAGAGGGGTGGCTTATTCACACCCCTGAGTGACATAAATTATATAGACATAAGTGGTAGAGTAATCATAGCTAAGAAACTAAACATAACTTTCTCAGGCTATGCTATATTCCTTTGTCTCGAACAGTTTCTCATCCTCAGAATCCCTTTTCAGAGCTTGCTGATTTTCAGTCAAATTGGGATCTTGATTTTTACTTCTCTGTATATTTCCCCAAAACACATTGTACTGACCTCATTGACCCCTCTGTGGTTTTAGTCTCCTGTGTCTTTCCGTGCTGATTTCACAGCCTCCTCCACCCCCATCAATCTGGCTTTTACTGTTGACTTACATACAAATACAGCTCCCATTGTGTTTGGGCTTTTGCACTGATTTACTTCAGAGACATACATGGACAGATAAATCAGCATTGTCTAGGACAAACTTGTTTATCAACCCAGTCTAGTTAAATGGTTTAAACATCTTTTTAGAACACACATGGAACATCTTAATTATCACCCAGAGATATATTACACAATGCTTAAGTTGACCAGTATAATATAAGTTTTCATTAGATCTCATGTGATCTTTCCAGACAAATACTATGACAACAAAGTGTTAGGTGTAGTGAATTTGGCAGGACTGATAGCAGTTGCAAGACAGTGAGGTCTTTGTCAGTTGGCATTGATGGGCTTTTAGGGTCACAGCCAGTTTTGTCCTCTGTAGTTTAAGGGTAAGTGAAGGGTTTACAGATACAGGATATACAGTGTGTGGAGTAGATTGTTAAACTTGTTTGCTTTTATTTTCAGAAGTTGTATTTATTCTGGATGGAGAGGATGAAAAAGACTTAATATGGTTTTAATGTGTGTTTTGTGGGCATTCTGCAATTGTTGGGTAATATGAAAGCAATAAAAGGGAGCAATTCACTAAAATGTGTGCCTTCCTTGGGTCAGCATCTCTGAACTGGTTAGTATAGAGTAAATCCCAATGCCATGGTCATTAAGTTATCCCTTTCATCACTATGTACACAAATACTAGGCTAGAAAGACAAACATCTTCATGAAGTCTGTTGTTTTCTACCAGCTGAACAACTGGGTTACAATGAGCACTGCACACCATGTCCCCACTCATCTTCCTCCTTACCATCCATAGAATAGAGTATTTTCCTGAGGATGGAGTCTGCCATCCTTCAGAAGAGTGGCTTGGTTTTCTGGGAAGGTTGAAAAGAAATATAAGAATAGAAAGATTCCTATCAGTTGAGTCTAAGCTTTCCCTTGTTATAAAAGGACCTCCTCTGGCATGAAAGTAGGCTCTCAAAAGATGCTGTCAAGGCTGTGTCACGTCTCTTCCAGACCAAGGAAAATGGATAGTTATCAACCTTGACAACTGTACTCTAACCACATATTAGTTATGCTGAGGACGGAGCCCAAGCTGAGAAATAAGTTCTTTCCAAATTCCCTCAACAGCGGACTGAGGGCTTGTCAAGTGGAAATTAACCAAGCAGAACAAAGACACAGGTGACTAAGGTTATAAAAGGATTCACATGGGGAACGCTTAGAGACAGACGTACACAGGAAGTGTGTGCAAGGGAGAGGAAGGGGATGGACTGACAAACTTCAGAGAAGAGGAGTTGGGAGGAGAAGGCTCCTTGTTTCAGCACACAAGCAATGCACTGCAACAGATGGATGCTGGACAGTCTCGAACGACACTGACTTCATCCCAAAGAATGCTATGGAGTGGTGAGGAAACTGAGGCAAGAAAATGTATTTAGGATTTATTGTTTTAGATTTGTGTATTTCTTGTATGTTTAAAGAAAACAATAATATGTTTGAATCCTGTGCAAAGTCTGTATGTTTTATGAGCTACATCTTATCACCTGGTCCCCAAGAGAGTTAAACTTGTAAGTCAGAACTGTAACCTTCAATGGGAGAGGGTGCGTTTCAGGTCTGGAAGGATTCTGTGGGGTCGGAGGCCCCTGGTTCTAGGGACTGGGCAAAAGGACCTTGTGGTCTAAACTTTCAGGAGGGGGCACTAGATAGAATATCAGCACTCTACATAGGCACCCCAAGACAGGGACAGTGCTTGGACTCTGTTCAATTCTGAGGCTTAAAAGCCACCCAGTGCCTGGGTCCCCTCACAGCAATCTGGTGAGCAGCTAATATGGGGGCACTTGACTGGAACTGTGACAGCTTACAATGACATCAGTCATAGATATAATGCCATGTGTGGGTATGATTGACTTTGAGAGAAGAGGTAGTCCTCTGTAGGGTGTAAAATAATCCTTTTCTGCTTCAATAAAATAGATGTGATATTTACAAACTGCCTTTTGGAACAGAAAATGTCAGTAAATCCTTTTAGAATAACGTCCCAAGAAGTACTATATAAAGGGGGAAATGACAGGTCTCTTTGCAGAAAGACTCTCGAAAACATTTTTATTCTCTTTTCTCTGCCATTGAAATGTCAATCTCCTAAGAGGTTAAGGATCAAGGGGAAAAAATAGCTTCTTGGAATTTTAAGAAAGGAAGGGTGTCCCCCTTCATTTTCCGGCTCAATCTCCCATTCAGTATCAGAGCTTGACACTTCAAGCTGAGTGGTTGACAGCTGAAAACAAATCCTACACATACCCCTATTGCCACTGTGACTTGTTGCTGACTGCTTTCAGGAAAGATGAAATGACCGAACATCAGAAACCCTCCTCAAACCAACAGAACAGCAATCAGAGTTCAGCTTGAGAGAGCCCTATTTACAGCACTGATTTAATGATTTATTACAGCTATTTCTATTAAACTAAATCTTTTTCTATCCCTTCCAACAGACAAGACACTTTACTAATTTAGCCAGCCCTAAGTCTGGATCCAGTATACATAGATAAATGAACAACTTTCTCCCTCTTTGACCTAAAGAGGTAGAACTGCTCTCATCCCCTGAAACACACAGACTGAAAAGGGGGATTGTCAACATCCTGTTGGTTTGGGGTGCAAATCCAGACCAATGAGGGGTTGTGCCTGTAACCTGGGATGCCTCACAATGCTTTGCTGTTGTAGATCCCAACCTGGGCCTCTTGTGACCAGCCTATCAGCATGCAGGTCACACCCGGAGTGTCTGTATATTAGACAGCCCTGGTTCAGCCGCTCTGGCTGCAGCAGCCTGTCCACAGCCCCACTCTGGCTTCCACCAGCCTGGGTTACTATTTGCAGGGTGACCTCAGCCCCAAATGTTCGCGGCACTGTGTACTTTGCAACATCCAACACTCTCCTGGATAGTTCAGAGAAATTATGTGGTTGGTTTGTTCCTCTAAAGACACAAAACACATCACAGCTCATTAACTTAACAGGGGTGAATACAGCTTTCTCTTTAAACATGGAACTGAGTTAGTTTATAGTAAAACAAAACAAATGTGTTAACAATAGGGCATAGATTAAGTGATGCTAAGTAAAAGGAATAAAGTTAGAAAAGGTTACAAGGAAATAAAAGTGAAAACACACATCTAAACATCTAAATCTTAATCTAGCAAGATACAGACTTTTTTCAAGATGGTTTCGCTGACCAGTCATTCTTCTTCCCAGTCATGGCTGACTTTCCCTCAGTGAGGACCTTCCACAAAAGTACAAGGTGCTGGCTTCCCTTATCTTCTTAGGTAAAATATCTTTACCTAAGCAGGTTTCTCACCTACATTCAGTTCCAAAGAATTCAAACCTCCTCCCCCCTTGTTGAAGGATCTTCCTCAACTTGCAAGAGCTTGCAGCTTGCAAGAGCTCTGGCCTTTTGTGTCTGTCTAATGATGGAAGCCAGATTTGGCTATTGTCCTTGTGTATATCTTCCAGAAATCAATGACCTTGCTTCAAGAGACAAGGAGCACTCCTATATGCCCAGCTTGCTGTGTTCATGAGGAAGCTGATCTCATACTGTTCTTCCCTTCCTGCGGGCTTCGCATCTCCCGGTATGTAAATATGGCTTCTGTTGTTTTGATTCTACCAGGCTTAATTTACATAGGACTTAGGTAAATAGCTGCTCTACCTCCTGTCTGGGTGGGAACGGTTCCTTCCTTTGTTAGGCCACACATTTTAAAACATGATATCAGTGAGTGTTCAGAATCCTCCTACACTGTTTATACACACATTTCACAGTGATATTAATTACCACTGTGTCATTAATTTTCAGAACAGCTCTCACTCTATACACTTTTGTAAGACAATAATAGTATATACAATCAGTTGAGTCAATGACTTATCACTTGTGGTTCAGCTGAGTGCAGACAACATGCTGTCTTCTCCTCCAGTTGTTAGTGTGAGGTTTTCCTCCACCCCTTGTTAACTTGATGGGTCTCTTTACTACTTATATGTAAATTAAAGTAAACACCCATTCCTTTGTTAAGGATAGACTTTTTAACAACGCTCCTGCCGTACCTGGTTAGAACCCATTTTTGTTATCATTCCAATATATATCCATAACTCTTAACATCCACCACATACAGACATCATGCAAGATTATTAATGATCAGTGAGCTGTTAGTTTTCAAATAATACTTCACAAGGCCTGTTTTGTAGAAAGATGATTACAACTATGTGTACAGTGTGAATTCAGGGATGCTTAGTGTCACAGGGAAACCTGCAAGGGCAAAAGCACTGCATTCCAAAACAGAAACACTTTGGCTCATAGAAAGAGGGTCCTGGGGCTACATTTTCCTAGGCCTATGCAGGAATATTTACCTACACCACACCTTGGAACTTTTCCAAAGCCCAGCAATGTGTGACAGATTCTGACATAACAATGAGCATAATTTGGTGCCTCAGATCACTAACTCTGTTAATCAAAACTTACTCTTCTCCCTCACCTTCCCAACTCTCCTTTGGACTTCTGCCATTTTCCCATGGCAGTCATTTTGCCCCTCTTTCCCTTCCTCTGCAATTCTCAACACTCATTTTCTGATATAAGAGCTAAACTGCAAATAGAGATCTCTTACTCTCAATTATTTCCGCCCCCCCCCCACACACACAGTGAGCACTGAAAAATGGCCACAAAGCCACAGATGGCTGCTCATTGAGCTAGAAAAAGAAAGACCAAATCCAAGGACAAAAGTCAGGATAAAAATCATTTAAAAGTATTTAAATACCAAAGTACATCCTGATGACAAACTGCTCTGTGCTGAATACCTTATCCTTGCAGAAAAAGTGGTCACTCAATATATATTTTTAGTAGTAGCTGTAAAACTGAAAGAAAAATAATATAAGGTTGAAAGTTTTACTATTGTCACCTATCCTACAATAAAATAGTTTTCTTAGCAGAAGGCTATATTACAATAAACAAAATTCCTTTATTTATAACAGATAAGTGTACACAAAATTTAAAACAAACAAGTCACACCATTTAAAGGAGTAAATCATGTATACCACAATTCTGTGCGCTACAATAATACATTTAAGGACCTGAAAAAGAGCTTCCCAATATCAATTACTAATACCTCACAATATCTTTATTATGTATTATCATATTCCTTTTACAGCCCGGCAAACTAAGAAACAGAGAGGGGAGGTGATTGCCTAAGTAGTAAATCAGTGGCAGAGGTGGGATTAAATTCCCAGCAACTTGACTCCCAGTTTCCTGCTTTAACCATTTAACAGTTCTTTTACTGAAAGACGTGTGTTCCTGGGATGTCAGCGCAATTTTTGGGTTGCTGCTTTGGATTTTGCGTCTCACGTTGCCCATGTTGTACTTAATTAGCTCACAAATTTACAGCTCCTCTGGTTTATTTCTTAAATGATCAAGGAGAGAAAATTAAGAAAAAAAATCATAACCCAGCTAGGGAAAGTGGCACTAGTACTGGGAACAAAATATGCATCATATGGGTTAATAATGAAATATATAGTTTAACCTGTTATTTGTTTTAATCATTGGTTTGTTTCAGCAAGGAAAGATGTTAACTAAACCTAGCTGGAACATGACAGTTCCATTTTCTGACAGATTTTCATGGTTTTGGACTTTATTTTCATTCTACACTGAAGTGAAAATAATACCTTTCAAATGTTTCCATAAAACAGAACGGTGTCAAAGAGTCCAGTTTTGGACAGAAAAGGACAGATTTTTGATTCAGGTAATTTTCTCTATCTCGCTGTCACTGTAAATGACCATCTACCGTGGGCCTCATAGAACTTCCTGTAGAAGGCTTTGTGGAATTCGATATTTCTTGGCAAAACATTTCAGCTTCAACAAAACATGGGGTTTAGACAAAAATTATTTTGTCAAAAATGTTCCAACCTGCTCCCGTTTTAATAATAAGACATTTCAAATATAATTTCAGGTGAAACTTTCTCAGAACTCTCTACAGAATAGGACAATTACAGGATTATTTATATTTCTTAATTACTTATATGGCCCCTGTTACCACAGTATCTGAGTTCCTCACAATCCTTGATATCAGAGGGGTAGCCGTGTTAGTCTGGATCTGTAAAAGCAGCAAAGAGTCCTGTGGCACCTTATAGACTAACAGATGTTTTGGAGCATGAGCTTTCGTGGGTGACATGCATCCAACGAAGTCGGTATTCACCCACGAAAGCTCATGCTCCAAAACGTCTGTTAGTCTATAAGGTGCCACAGGACTCTGCTGCTTTTACAATCTTTAATGTATTTTTCCTCACACAGCAGACAAGTGAGGTAGGAAAGCGCCATTATACTTATTTTACAGAAGGGGAACTGAGGCACAAAGAGGCTAAAAGACATATTTTAAAGGTATTTAGGTGCCTAAAGATGCAGACAGGCGCCTAGTGGAAGTTTCTAAAGTCTGTGATTGAGAGACTATCAACTCACTACCCCAAGCAGCTTAAGTAGACAATGAATTTCAAGTACTATTGGCCTAGGGTGGATTTGAACCGATAAGACAGAGGTACTGTAGTGTAAATATTGGATTAACAATATAGTTCACAAAAAGGATCAGAAAGACACTGTGCAAACACCAATTTTCCAGTCACCTGTATGTGTGTCTGTGTGTATGTACGTGTACACGTGCATACATATGATTCCATACTTTTTCATTATGGTACATGTAGAATAAGTTTATGTAGCTTTCTGGATGATTGAAGCAAGTTGTGAATAATGGATGAAATCAAAATCTCAGGAAAGTGCCCATATAGTGCTATGCAGTTAGTGACGTACTGTTTGCTGTGTGCTGACTTGTGTCGGATGTAATAAAATAAATCCCATTGAACAAAACCTGGTAGACTATGGGGGAAACCTAGTCAGCCAAGATGTTTTAAAAGGGAGACAGTCAAGGTTACTAGCTCTAAATATTGATCTACCTTGACAGCATGTCTCACCCTGAAAGATCTTCCCTTCAGGAGTCCATCAATATATTTCTTTTTCAAAGTGATCATTCCCCGAACTGGAAAAATGAGAAAGAAATGATATCCAGCATACAAATAACTTACTCCGAGGTGCTTAGTGGGCAAATTGCTTCACATGCTACCTGCAACATACCCACTATAGCCCTAATCCTGCAACTGAATCTGCACTCTTACATCGTTTTTGTGGTCTTAAAAATAAATGGGCTCTGCACAGCCACAGGAGTCTGCTAGCACAGATCTAGCTGCAGAATGGAGGTCTCTCTCTCTCTCTCTGAAGGCAAATTTACTGGTAGACTTTGACACTGATCTCCCACACTGTCATTGACCTGTTAACATTTATTTCTCTGAAAAGGAATATTTTATCCTTTAAAAAGAAATGCAGTAATGGAACCTTTGACTGTAAATCTTTCCAGAAGGGATGACAAACGTGGGGAAGTGATGGAAATGTCAAGGCAGTGTAAGCTAATAATTAGGTTTAACACTTTGTAAGTGTCCGTTTAAGGCAGTGAGGGGATGACCTGAAATATTTATTTATTTAATCATTTGTTTATTTATTAAATTGGTGGTACTGAATATCTATTTGAGACTCCATATAGCTATCCAAGGAATGATTTTAGAAAATATCTTCTCCAAATTAATTTTTGTAACATAGGGGTTTTTTTTGCATGAGGGAAGGTGGAGAGAGGAGTTACAGATTTGGAGGGAAGCATTAGCCCTACCTCTAATAAATTACTTTTACTTTTGATAAGAATAATTAAAAAAAACTCTCTGGCAACATGATAATATAGCAGGAGGCCAATCATGCTGACTAGTAATATTAGGAAGGGATATGCCCTTTACACTAGTTCAGAGCTCAGAGATTCAAATCCTTGTAATACTTCTTGCTGTTTGTTCTTGGATTGTAATGATTCAGAATTTCTTAGTACCAGATCCTGCACTTCTTATTCAATGTCGTGGCTCAAAATTTGGAGTGCAATGAAGACAATTTAGGAAAAGATGCGTGCAAAGATGTAATCGTAATCCCAGGCCATGCAGGTACTGGTGCCAGATGTAAGGAGAGACACTCTTAGGCTGTCGTAATTTTGCCATCAGTCAATGACCCTTGGAAGTAGCTGGCTGTAAGGGTTCCATCCACATCCCTTTTCTCAGATCTGCAAAATGGAGATAATGATACTGACCTCCTTTCTAAAGCACTTTGAGATCTACTGATGCGAAGTGCTATATGAAGCTAGGCATTGCTATTATTAATTATTATTATCTTTATTATTTTTCTCATTCTATGGCAACACCTAGCGCAAAAAGGGATAAAGGGTGAACTTGCTGCTTTGGTAACTCTTCACCACTGGAGAATCACTCAGGAGTGGAGTAATCCTTCAGTGGCTGCTAAAATGGCTTTAGGGTTTTAATGAATGAACAAGGTGCAATGGGAATCTGAAGGTTTGGGATAGTAACATCCACATCTCCAGGTATGAAAGGTGCTTCAATCCATCAGCTTCTCTTATGGAACGAGGCACAATTTATTCCAAAAAAACACATGGAATGGGACAAAGGACAGTAAGGAGAAACACCCAGACATTTTATAGTTTTACTTTCCATTGAAACCTTTATATTACATTTTCAGTTAGAGCAGCATGTGTTTTAAAGTTTGCACTTGGTGCAAAAGAGCACTAGGGAGAAAGGCTTTTCTTAGAGATGTTCAGGATGAGTTTGATCACAGTTCAAATACTGATGAAGACTGTTTCTCGATTCACAAAGAGAATATTTTAGCATTCACCCTGCTTGAAACAAGGAAAAACCCTTTGAGCCTAAATGAGACTGCAGCAAAGAGAGCAAACAAGATGCCAGTTTGTATTGCAAGAAGAACCTAACTTAAATCAAAAGTATCTTTAAATTATTTGGAAAAGACAGTGATTGAAGACATGCCAGAGTTTTTCCTACAGGATGTGTGTGCCACATTTTCTCTTTCCACTCTGGGTAGTGTAGTGCTGTGCTATACCTCTTTATACTCATGGTAATTACAATTGAGGCTTAGCAAGAGTCAGACCCGTTTGAAGTAAAGTTCAAGAAGCATAGCATGTTTTTTTAATAATCATTATATTCCTGTTTTGTAGCATGACTATTGTTAATAAGGATATGAAGAATTTGAATACAATGCTAAAGACAAATCTTGGTGTTTGGTATTTCAGATACACACTATTGAATTCAGATAAACACAGAGGTGCAGATGTCTACCTGTAAACAAAGCATGTGCTCTATCCTTGTTAATAGTAGGTGGTTCTGAGCCTCATGAATTTTAAATATTTGTAGTGTTATTTTGTCATGAGTCAAGCAATGTGATGAGCTGTTCATACTGTGGCAGTGGAAGGCAAGATTTTTGAGTGCACAATTTGGAACCCTAAAGTTCACTTTGAAATAGATACATTATTAAGAGCAAGTTAGGAAGGAGCTAAAACAGCCTGGCAAGCACACTTTTTATTGTAATTGGTGTTTGTTTGTTTTATTTAGCTCCTGTGGCTTGTTTCCAGTATGCTAGGTTAGAGGTTAGAAAATTCCTAGATTTAATGCTAGACTTTCACCTTTGTTCCCCTATGTATTATTACACAGCTTTAAAATCAATTTGGCCCCCTTTTAACAAATGACTAACATGCACTGTAGGCCACAAAGAACAAAGACACTCATTGAAAAGTAAAGTGCCACCTTCTGTTTCTGATGATTGTTATATGTATGACAGTGATACCGAAATGCCCCACTATGCTACGCACCATTTATTCAATTATCAAGAGATAGTCTTTACTCCAATGCGCTTGCAATCTAAACAGATCAGCGAGGCAAAGGGTGTGAGAAAGGAATTATATGCAGAGCTAAAAAAATCACTTCCATATTAAGTAAACTACTACAATCTTCAGTAAACCTCAATTTAATGTGCAGGAATCATGTATGCAGTTTTGATGGGTAGTCTGCTAACAATGCACATATACTTTTTAATGTTTCTATCTATATCTATTCCAGCTCACTATACACAGCTGCTCTCTCTGTTCAGGTGAAAATGAGCTGAAAGTGCTGGGAAGGGGGACCTGAATGACTAAAAGAAAGTGTGGTCTTAATCCCATCATATGGGTCATACATGTGTGTATCTAGTTCCAGGAATAGGGAGAGTGGGTTTTAAACAAATACAGTTTCTAGAAAAATATGGGGAGAAATGAGAGATAAGCCTTACGTTTGATACAGATAATTAAAACAAAATGCATTAGCATGAGTCACAATATATGGCAAACACTGTATATCTTATCAACAAATTCATATACCATATTAATAGAGTGAGATATCTTTATTATGACCATTAATTTATTGTTTTCCATTGTATGTAAGTACACATTGATACATTTTTTGTTTCTAGTGATAAAACATGATTACTCGGGGCATGGGTGATGGTAAACCCTTTGCAATGCACTCTTTGGTTTTTGAGTACTAATGCCAAATCCTTGGACTTACTAAGGGAGATTCCTCAGTGGTTAGAGACAAGTGGAGACTTCCCCAAACCCCACAGACTGCAGAGTAGCATTGGAGTTGTCCATCCCTATGCCAGAGAAGTGTGTGTGTGTGGAGTCATGTACTCCTTTCAGTGAATCTGGACTGTTTCAAATTGAAAATGGAATGGGCACAATTGAGATAATAACTGTGCCAGATGGAGCGTCATCTGTGAAAATTAATATTTAATACAGAGAAATTATCAAAAAAATACGGCCCTTGTCTTTTTAAATTTAAGATCAAGGGAAATACTGACATTTGACTCTGAACTTTAGCCAGGAGAGAGTCATCCTGGGGATATGGCTAAGACATCAAGAGCTATTTACATATTAACTGAATCAGTATCAGCAGAGGTCCTGCATTCAATGTACATCAGTTGAAGTTCTCACGCAGGGTGACCAGACAGCATGTATGAAAAATCGGGATGGGGTGGGAGGTAAACAGAGCCTATATAAGAAAAAGACCCCAAAATCGGGACTGTCCCTATAAAATTGGGACATCTGGTCACCCTATTCTCATGTGAGCTTGTAAAAGGTCCATGTCTCAAAAATACAAAAGTGGAGAGGCATACAACTGAATAAATCTGAAACATGTATCTGTGTATTGGGATCAGAGAAGGAAATCAATGCATGTTGTTCAATAACGTATGCAACCTGCTTCAGGATATTACAATATTTCCAGGAGCCAGAAGATTTTCTTTACAAAGAAGAGGCTAATAAACAACATCAACAAATTAAAAGAAAAGAGAGCTAGCTAAAGGTATTAATCTTTGCTAAAGTAGCACATTCATAGACATCTATATGATGGCATTCAAAGACAGTAACAAAAGGCAAGTGAGCAGTCACAGTCTTTACTGTGCATTTAGTCCTTTATCTTCTCTAAAGCTTCTGCACATTGGCACTTCTCTTTTCCTATGCATGACTCAGGGCCAGCTCTAGGTTTTTTGCTGCCGCAAGCAAAAAAAATGTTGGCTGCCCCCCCGCGTCCCAGCCCTGGGCTCCCCCCCGCACCCACCCCTTGCCATCCCAGCCCTGCGCTCCCCCCTTTCCCCCCACCAGTGCCCCCCACACACACCTCCTGCCACCCCAGCCCTGGGCTCTCCCTCCCACCCACCTGCACCCTCGTTCCGCCGCAGCCCTGGGTCTCTGGTAACTCGCTCCCAGGGCGGGTCCTTCAGCAGGAATTTTGGATGTGCACAGAACACAGACAGGATTGGTTCCCATATGGTTACAGAACTGCAGTAAAGTGGACTAATTTTCAGCTTGTGTGATTGGAGGATATCTGGATGCATATTATAAGACTGTCCTCTATAAATGAGGAAAAGTTGAGGTGCCTTTATTATTCTTTTGTTCCACTCTTTCTTTCTATGGGGAATTTGCCAATGCAATATCACTGGCTTCCTTTTAAACAAACAAACAAACAAAAAGGCAATGGATGTTGAAAATAGCAATTCCAGTCCTAATAACCACTGGGAAGCATTTCTTGTTCAATTTTATCCTGCTTTTTCTACAGCAAGTTACAGTGGATCAGTATATTTGATTTGGGAGAAATGAAGTAACAGCTGCCCAAATTGAGCTTGAGCACTTCTGAATTCTGAGATGTTCAAATCTGGAAGGCAGGTGCTGCGTGTGTCTGTGTGGGGGTGGGCTGTGGGCTCCATGGGAGAGCACGGCAGCATGTATGCAGCAGCGTGTCTGGTGCTGTGCGGAGCCAGACACGCTGCTCTGAGTGGCACGGTAAGGGGGCTGGGGGGTTGGAGAAGGGGTAGGGGGTTCCGGGGGGGGCAGTCAAGGGACAGGGAACAGAGGGGTTTGGATGGGGCAGAGGTTCAGGGGCAGGGAGAAGGGGGGGCTAGATGGGTCAGGGAGAAGGGGGGCAGTCAGGGGCAGGGAGAAGCGGGGGTTAGATGGGTTCGGGGGGGCAGTCAGGGGACAGGCAGCGGTTGGATAGGCATGAGAGTCCCAGGGGATTGTCAGGGGACAGGTAGGGGGTGGGGTCCTGGGGGAAGTTGGGGAGGGTCTCAGGAGGGGTCAGTTGGGGACAAGGAGAAGGGAGGCTTAGATAGGGGGTGGGGTCCCAAGGGGCAGTTAGAGGCAGTGGTCCCAGGAGGGGGAAATCAGGGGACAAGGACCAGAGGTGCTTAGATAGATAGGTCCCTGGGAGGGGGTGATCAGGGGATAGGAGCAGGGTGGGGTTGGATGGGTTGCGGTTTCGGGGGGGGCAGGATGGGGCTACTCTCCTTCCCTGGGGAGTGTCCTATTTTTTGAATGTTAAAATATGGTCTCCCTACCATTCACAGCACTCACAGCATGCTGTCGCATGAGGTCCCCCTCCTTCCCTTCCAGTTGGTAGTGCCCAAGGGAATGCTGGGAAATATAGTTCTTTCCCTGCTCCAGGCCTGGCTCTATAGGCAGGGAGCTAACCAAGGAACTACAGTTCCCAGAGCCCCCTGTTGGTTCTCAGCTTCCCTGCCACCCCTGCAAATGGCCTGCCCCAGCAGGTGCTTGCTTTGCTGGTCCCTAGAGCTGCCCCTGGCATGACCTCTGCTGCAGTTAGCTTTCCTGCTTTAATCCTTTTCACATGATTTGTTTTGGGGCCATTCCCTTTCCTGGAAAGGTTCCTGAACAAAGGAAAACAGTAAAGCTGAGCAAAATTTGAATTTCCATCCCATTGTAAATTCTGTCATTTCAAGATTTATTTTCACCCCAAAAAGGGATGAGAAGTTGACATTGCAAAATATTTTGCAAAATAGAAATTCTGAAATATTACAATTTGCAGATGTCAGAACATTTTGTTTTCACATTTTTGATCTAAACAAAACATTTTGACATGCTTCAAACAAAAATATTTCATTTTGGTTTGTTGAACTGACCTGAAACACTTTATTTTGAGCCAGCTCAACATTAAATTGCATTTCCACATTGTGGTGCTTTGCTTCATGGGGGTTGTCATTCAGGAGTCTGATGCTCCCTTTCTTTCCATTGGGCCGGGATTTCTGTCTGGTCAGACTACATTTTCCATGTAGTTCTGGGACTTCCGAGATGCATCACACACCTTGATCACAGGAAAATCTGCATTGAATTATGGGAGATATAGTCGTTCAGGTACCCAGGCCCACAGGAAAAAATGTTGGCCTGAAATACAACTCCCATAGAATTATGCACTGAGAGAGAAATTCTGGATAATGTTTTGTTGAACCGATTCAAAACAAAACTTTTCAGGTCTGTTCAACAAAATGAAATATTCTCTTTTAGGTCAAACTGAAATTGACACTTACCTGGGTGGCAGGCGGGAGCTCCCTGGCTCCCACTGGCATGTCCCTTCAGCTCTAGGTGGAGAAGTCAAGGGGCTCTGCATACTGCCCATGCCCACAGGTGCTGCCCTCACAGCTCCCATTGTCCAGGACCCGCAGCCAATGGGAGCTGCAGAGCCAGCGCTTGCGGCGGGAGCAGCACATGGAGCCCCCTGGTGACCCTCCCTCTAGGAGCTGCAGGGACATGCAGGTTGGAGCCAGATAGGGAGCCTGCCAGCCTCACCAACCCTCCCCCCACCAGCACCAGCGGGGGTCCTGGGACAGCACCTGCAGTGCCCCCAGACCACCATCCCAGCACCCAAACTGCTCCTAGGACTGCCTCCCCGCAAGAACACCCATAGCACTTCACCCCAAGTTTTAGTTAGGGGCATATAGTAAAAGTCATGGACAGGTCACCGGACATGAATTTTTGTTTATTTCCCATGACCTGTACATGATGTTTACTAAAAATACTCATGACTAAAATGTAGCCTTACACATAAGCAAGAGTCCTTGGTGGCAAATGGGACTGTGTCAAATAGTCACAATGGAATCAGAAAGCCTTATCATTTGACATGTTCACATTTACTTGGTGAGCCTTCGTGGTATTATTAAAACATTGCAATATACTTCAAAGGCTCTTATGTTTTACTGTACCATTTACAATGGTATGGAAATACTGCCTACTAAGAATAGTTATATATCTTCGCATCTGAAATGCAACATTCATATTTAATTCAAATCTCCTTTTGTCTTTTGGACTCAGTTTGTAGTCAATAGTAGTATATATTTGAGGAATGATATAAATGGGACAGGAGTTTCTTGAAGGTTTCAAAAATGACTAAAACCAAACTTCTGGTTGTAATGTGTCTTTGATAGGGATTTAAAGTTTTTTTCCCCTATAGTATCAAATACGCCTGGAAAACCTGATAGTTCAAGTGTTTTGAATGATAGAAATGATGGGCTAAATTTTGTCCTCCACTTCCTTAGGGAGAAAATTGGGGGGGAGGTCCTTTTCACCTTGTACTAGTAGAAGGGTATGATTCCTCCATGGACCCCAAGACAATACTAGGAGAGATGGGCTTCTAATGCCAATGCCTACTCACCACATAAACAAATAGGCATGGACTAAGGGTTAGCCCCCTGTTTGGCACCCCGCTGTCTGGTACATATGGGGCCTGATCCGAGGTCTTCTGAGGTCAAAGATAGTCTTTCTATTCATTTCAGTGGGCTTTTGATTAGGACTATGTTACAGAAAGCCACAAGAGCTATGCAGTAAGTGCTATCAGAAGAATAACAGGGTGAACTCCAATGTGCATCACCTGTCCCATCATAAGGATGTCTGTCCTAGCCAACAGAAATCTTTTTTTCAGAGAACAAATTAAGGAGAGTCTCTGTTTACCTTGTTATGTTGGTTGGAGCAGGGTTTATCCCTATATAATTATTTATAAACTACCATCTGTGTCAATTTTTAAAAATACTGGTTTTAATTTCACAATATAATATATTATTAATACAATTCAACTGAGTACAATAAGGTACACAAGCTATAATGATTGTTTATAAGTCAGTATTCTGTAACATTAAAAGTAAAATTTATAAGACAAATATGGTTAATAACAGTAAAAAAGTCTCTTTATTGATCGCCAGTAAATAATTCATCTTGAAATATCATTCCTCATTTCTTTTTATTATCCTTTTTCCCCCTCTGGTTACTCAGGAGATAGATTCTATATCTTTTTGAAATGTATAAAGTTGGTTAAAGAGGGAGCTGGAAGAATCAGCGATACATCTGTCTACAGGGAGGAGGGAGAGGCTGTCATGGATCTGGTTTCAAGGAACAGAGATGGATATATTAGGGAAAGGGAGAAATTATGTCTGAAGGCCTACAGAAACAGGAGCTTCCAACCCACATATTTACAACAACCTCTAGATTACCTTTACTAAAAGACTCTGAGCTACTTTCTACCTCACAACATTTAAGTTTTCAGATGAGAAAGTGAAGGGAACTTTGTGTTTCTTGCCACACACGTGAAAACAAGTGAGGAAGAATAGGAACCAGAGGTAGAAGAAAAGAAGGAACAAAAAGAAGAGGAAAGGTGGTATAATTTCCTAGCAAAGCCAGGCCCAGAATGTGAATGAGCTGCATCACTGAGCCATCCAAGAAAACAATTGTGAACCTGAACGTGACAGATCAAGTGGCACACAACCACATGGGTGCCTTTGAAAAGTCTGGCAACCACACAGAATACAGAATTGGTAAAGAAGATGAGCCATTGAGATTTGCATAATTTTTTTTGGAGCAGGTGGAATAATTACATGGAACCGTCACTCTACTTCCAGAACCCTCTGGAGCTTATAGTTCTAAGCACATCACTGTACTCTTCCAGCTGTATTCATCTCAGTGTGGGGATCCTGTAAATATGTCAGTCATTCTCCCAGTTGATGGGAGATAACCCAGGTGCCAAGTCCACCCACTTCCACTCCTCAATGAAAGTAAATAGAAGGAGTGTTGGAAGGGACCATCTTAATACTGATTCCAAATTCCCTTCCCTTCTCAATGAAGAGTAGGAGGAGGTGGATTGGGGCTAGCTTATCTCCTTCAGCACTGGGAATGGGTACTCATTTTGACAGGCTAGGAGGTGGATTTGGGGCTAGCTTATCTCCCTCAGCACTGGGAATGGGTACCCATTTTGACAGGCTTCTGAGTAATCAATGAATTAATCACAGAAGTGCTGATGGTAACTGGAGAGAGGGGGACCATGGCTGCAGAAAATGGAACTGAACATAGATGTCCATAGCTGGGGACTGAAAGAAAACAGATGTTTGGACAGAGCTGAGCAGCTAGGACATAAGGCTGGGACTAGGGGAGAGGGAAGGAGCAAGACTAAGATGGAGGGATAAGTAGATTTTAGAGAGAGGGAACCAGAACACTAATTAGAAAAGAAAAGAATTTATAACAAAGGGGAAAATTAAGGGAGTGAGGAATGAGAGACAGGCAGATTTGGAAGGTTGAAGGAGACAAAAATTATTGTGGGTGAGAAGATAAGAGATTAAGAAGGGAAGACTAAGGGAATAGACAGATGTTAGGGTCCCACTTCATCAATTTACTTAAGAATGTGTGTAATTGTAAGCATATGTGTAGTCCCATTGATTTCAAATGCTTAAATATGTTACTGAATCGGGACCTCAAAGAACATGAGAAAAGAAAAGAGAGAACAATGAAGGCAAAGGGGATCAAGAGAGGCTAGGGGAAAGAATTTAAAATGTGGATCAAAGGAGCAATCGGCAATAGTAGGAAATGAGTAAGAGAAACAACTTTTACAAATTCATAATATGTACGTGCTTAAAGTTGTTATTAGAGCTAGCTAAGATACTCAAGTTTCCCAGACATGAAGAAGAGCTCTGTATAAGCTTAAAAGCTTGTCTCTCTCAAGTTGCTCCAATAAAAGATATTACGTGACCCACCTTTCCTCTCCAATTCTGAAGAGTCAGGCAGACATTCTTGAGGAACTCTTTTTTTAGATGGGGTAAAGGAAATAAAATTAAATGTGTGGGAGTCAGGGAGCTGGAGTTTTGATTTTTTCTTAGTTTTTAATTGACACTTGAAAATTAAGAATATCCTGTGTAATCACCTCTACAAAGTATTATAATAATTAGATTAGGAAGAACACACCAATGGCAAATTTCTCGTCTGCAGCAGTCTTTATGCATGTTATGAAAGCAAGACTGACACATTAGTGCTGACCTTGTCTTTTATATTTAAGCTACAGTGCTAGAGTAAATTGCTATATGACCAAACCTGTGAGAGGCACTGTTTCCTTACATTTGAACATACACTGCTTCAGTTTTCACAGAGGCTCTTCTGTTCAAGAGCTAGTCCTTTGACAGAAAAATGCAACCCATCTAGCCCTGCTTTTCTCCACTTTCTAAGTCCTTTTGAGCTTTATGAGCATTAAAGCAGGTCTCATACTGATAACAAAGGTTAAGGCAATCATCTCTTTCCTTTTGCAGATAAGGACTTGAAAACTGCCTTTGGAGTCTCTTTTCAGTGCCACACAGAGCGGAGATTTCTGCAGCTGCAATTTTTCTTAGTTTCAACTGTATTTATCAAATGGGAACACATGTATATACTAGGTAAGCAAACATTTGCTTTCCTTTGAAGAAAGGTTAGTCTTTCTCTTGTTTTGGTGCCAGCATGCATGGACAAAAGTAATCGAGGAATAAAAGGCTTGATGAAAGAGCTTAATCATTCTACTGCAATTGAACTATAAAACAACCATACCCTTAGTCATAGCCTTTTGTGCTTAGTCCTAGTCCCCTGCAGAGAGAAGGATGTAATTGTGGGCATTTTTCTGAAACAACACAACCGGCACCGTGATATAGCTACTTGAAATTACGAGGTAGCAACATGGCGAATATTGTGATTGTTACACTGCATTAGGAAGCAACTTGAAATTAACCAGAAATTTAGGAAATCCTTATGTCAGTAACTCTGCCAAGACAACCTTTGTATGGAAGAGAGAGCTAAAATCTTGAACCACAGCTAACCTTGATGCATTGAGATTGGAACTTTGTGAAACATTCATATCTGATATATCTTTGCCTTCTAGATGTGATGTGTTTGGCTGCTCAGGATCCTAAACCCAACATGTCTGAAAAGTCTGTGAATATCATGTTCAGACTTTTGCCCTCTGATCTGCCCTCAAACACAAAACCTCATGGTTCACTCACCATTCTCTCCCGCCTTCCCCCCTACCAAATCTCCAAGCAATCCAGGAAGGCATGGTTAGCTTCCAGAATTTGGAAACCAAATTACCGGGTTTATTTCTTGAACATCATCATGGGATAAATACTTTCATTGAGCTCCAATTAAAAGAGTGTTTCAGAATAAAACGTATAAGTTTAAGAAGAATACTGCAAACAGATATGAATTTGAAATAATGTTAAATATGATGGGTCATATCCTCAACTGGAGTAAATTGGCATAACTCCATTGAAGTCAATACAGCTACACAAATCACAACAGCTGAGAATCTGGCCCAGTAAACCTTTAGTATTATCCTTTTTTATTTATGTTCTAACAATATGTATCATCCTTTAATAAGTGTCTGATTTCCCCAGGGGTGCTCAACCCCAATTCCACCTCAGGCCCCACCCCTACTGCACTCCTTCCCCCAAAGCCCTGCCTCCACCCTGCTTCTTCCTGCCCCGGTTCCCCACCTATCCCACCTCCTCCCACCCTTTCCTGTGAGTGTACTCTGCCCTAGCTCCACCTCTTCCTGCTCCTGCTGAATAGCTGACCAGCAGCAGGCAGGAGGCGCTGGGTGTGTGTGAGAGGAGCTGTTCAGCAGGGCCTGCCAGTGGGTGCTGAGCACCCACTATTTTTTTTCTATGGATGTGCCAGCACCCATGGAGTCAGTGCCTATGTCTGAAAGAACAAGAGAAGGACCTACTTTGTAAACTTTTCAAAGTTAGCAACAGCTATCTCTTTAAACTTCCGGCAAATAAGCAGTGATTTGGAAGAGGATGGATTGAGTATTGCCCTAATTTCATCCAAAAGTTAAACATTCATCCTGATCTATTTATACTATTAGCATTTATCCAGCTTGCCAGTTGTTCTTACATTTTAATTTAATAACCTGAAGTTTGCTTTGGCTACATAGATGTAGAAAAGGAATCAAAGGGCGCAACTGTACTGCAATGTAAGCCCAGGATTAGTGGGACTTGAGTCAGCTGACCCATGTTAGAGAACCAAGGGCTTGAGTGTCTGCACTAATTCTTAACCATACTTTAACAATTTTCTAACCTGGGCTTGAACCTGGGGCACTGATGTCCACATTGCAGCACACAGACTTGAGTCAAATCAATCATATCCCAGAATCCCTAGTACCTCCTGAAATGTGGCTGGTGTACATTTCAGCAGTGTTTTCTGAGCCGCCAAAGGTACTTGACAGACTTTATGATGGAACAGAGGGAGGAGGGCTGGTAGAAAAGGAAGAGTACCCTGGCATGGCAGACTCACATTGGTTGATGCTGCTCAGTACACTGGATATTGCTGCTGAGGCCCCCTGCATAGACCAGCACCTCTAGGGCAGGGCCACAGGCACAGACTAGTGGGGTCACGTTGTTATTCAGAACTGGGATGACCAGCAGTGGGTCTAGAACTTTCTGTAGTTCTGTGAGTAGCTTGCCCTAACCTGCCAGCAAATTATCTCACCCTTTCCAATGCAGAAGAGGGTTGCTACAGCCATCTGGCAGATGGCTATCCCAGACTGCTACAAGTCTGTTGGCAATCCCTTTGGCATTGTAAAGTTGACTGAGGGTAAAGTGGTGCCAGAGGTTTCCAAGGAAATTGGGTGTGTGGTTTACCCCAAGATTGTGGGTATTAAAGACATTCCTGAGATAATTGCTGGTTTTGATGGAATGAGATTTCATTGATGGGACTCACATGCATTTAGTTTGCCCTTCTCAAGAAGTACATCAATATATAAACCACAAATGGACCTACTCCATTGCTGTGCAGGCCCTTGTGTGCCACAGAGGCTAATTTATGAATGTCAATGTGGGCTGCAGTGGAAAAGGTAATGATGCCAGAGTTTTTCACCAATTGGGAGTCTACATTCATGGACAGGCTGGGACACTATTCCCACCAAATGACATTGTCATAAATGGAGTTACTGTCTCCAGCGCTATTCTGGGGGACCCCTTGTGCCTTGGCTTATGAAACTGTATCCTGAATTCAGAGGCCCTGGCAAAAGAACTTTTAATTACTCTATCAGCAGGTATAGAATGGTTGTTGAATGTGCTTTTGTGTAATTGAAATCCTGTTGCAGATTTCTAGAGACCCATTTGGATGCCAGGTTCATCAACGCTGTCTGCATGATTGTGAGTCACTTTCTCCTGAATTGACCTATGACAGCAAATGGCTGCTGAATCAGTATGCTCAAAAGCACCTACCACAGCAGGAGCTGGATGAATCTGGGCAACAGAAGTCATGGATGCTCTGTGGTGCAACCTTATGGACTTGCATGTCCCAGTGAAAGAGGCACTATAGAACCTGTAAATACTACAATGATTGGGGGAGGGGTCAGTGCCGGGAGGGGCAGGGGCTTGATTGCCATGCAAGATACTTATGGGACATGATGAATGATAAACTGGAGGAGAGGGGGAATGAATCATATTGTGGATTCATATTACGAAGATTCTGAAGTATAAATCGCTATGCCTAACTATATAGAGGAATAATGTTTGCTTAGTAATAAATTATTGCTCCTGATCATGTTTTTAGCTTTATTATCTCAAATCATGATTGTATGATGGGCTTCAGTGAGAGCAATAAACGTTCTTGATCAAATAAAAGGCTTTATTTGTAAATATGTGTTTTAACAGTACTACAGTCACCCATAGCTAGGCATTACAGCATTCAGCAGCAAGTAAGAGAAGAACATTTCCAAAACAAAACAAATAACATGCAGGAAACAGTGCAACTCCCACACAAACCCCCTACCACTGGCCCCACATCCTCCTTTCCCTTCTTTCCCCATTTTCCATACACTTGGTGTGGAGGGTGGGGGAGGTATCCACAGGAGAGGAGTTCGGAGAGGAAGGCTACATGGGGTTTAGTTGCCCTGCCCACCCACTCATTTAATAATAACTGCATGAGCCACCCTGACATGGAGTTGTCCCAGTTATGTTTGGACTGGGGGTACATTGCTGGGGGGGATTAGGGGGAGAGATCAGGCCATGGTGTAGAAGAAGTAACAGGAACTGATACCTTCCAGCCAAGATGGAGATGAATTGCTCAAACAGTTCTCTCTGTTGAGCCCAGTCCTCCTCCCTTAGTCGCCATTCTTGTTCTAGGAACTGCATTGCAAGTGCCTTCTCCCTCATTGAAATCCTGTTCACCAGCTGCGTGGTAAGCCTCAGCCTTTCCTCCTGCCTCTTGGCATGCTCCTTCTCCTTCTCCTTAAGTCCTTCTGCTCTGGTACTGGACCTGCTTGTTGGCCCTCTCAGGAATTTTGACCATAACTTCATCATGAAACCTCTTCCACTTGGAACATTCCAGGAAGCTACATTGGGCCAGGGGTCAAGTGGAAGTAAAGTAGAGGTTGACGGTCCTGAAATAGGACAAGAAATGGATTAAATAACTTAGTGGAAGAGCACAAAATTAATTTTTGTGGAATTTCAAGGACATAGAATAATATATTTCAAAACTGAAGCACAGTTTATTGTGAAAGGATGCATCAGTCTATAGAGTCTTTCTGGACACAGCCTGAAGTTATAGAACTATAGCAACGATGGCAAAGTTAACATTACAAGCTGTTTCTGTTTTATGAAAGTTGCATAACTATGTGGGTTGGTTGTAGGAAGGGGAGGGCAAGTCACCTTGCTATGAAAGGTTTTTCCTATCATTTCAAGCCTTTCACATTTTGGAGGCCATAACTGTTCTTTTAGTACCCTACTGGCAAAGAGAGATGCTATGCCAAGCTGCTGCTGGGAAACATGCAGTGTATGCAGCTGAAATACTTAACTGTATAGTGACTGAACAGCACATCTATCAGGGGAGTGGACTTGTCAGCTACCAAGCTGGCCATGGAAAATATAACTTTCCCTGAAACGTGACTACCTATCCAGAGTTCCTATTTCAAAAAAAGTTTGCAGCTATCAGCACCCCAGATAGAGTCAGAATCCATGAGGGAATCCACAGGATGCTGTGTTAGCTTACCCAGGACTCTATTATGGCTGCACACAAACACACCAAACTCCACTCCCTGCCCCAGCACATTTCTGGACAAAAGTTTTGTCACTCATGGACTGCATGGACTACATCTAATTGAAATTTCACTGTTCCCATTTGGCTCTGCAGACCATTGAGTGATTACAGAGTGGCAAACTTAAAGCCATTATTACTTTAAGGAAAACAGGAATGACTCTAGCAAAAATCAATGCCTTTCCAGTAATAATACTCTTTAAAGCTGTTTTTTGTTGTTTGCATTTCCTGCTCACCACTTTGAACTCCTCTTGGTGGGAGAAAGGGTGATGACAAGACACTGGGATATGAACCACCATTAGCAGGTACACTCTGGTTAATGAGGTGTCTCATAAAATTTGCAATGGTTCTTGGAGCAGAAATCCCTCCCATTACTGTAGTAATTAAATTTAATTGGAGTCACAAACTTACCAGGCTTGGGGCAGCTTCTATCTTCCCCAGGTTTGTTGTAGGCTTTGCCATGGGGTGTTCTGGAGGGAGGGGAACAATCAAATAGCTCCTCTAAGTAAGGACCCAGAATTTGCTTCTGATCCTGTTCCACATCATACTCTGGGACTGACTGCAACAACAGAGTCACTTCACGGCCTTCACGTGGAGCTTGCAGCTGGCCTGCATCAGTCTCCATGCTGGATTCAGGGGGCAGCAGGGAACCATCATAGATGACTAGGTCATCATGCACCATGGTTGGCTTCAAATTGTGTGGTGTCCAATACCCAGTCAAAATCCTCATAAAATGGACAAAATGTCAGCAAGTTGCCAGAGGTTCAGTTCTGGTCCCTGTTCTTTTGGTACTTGCTCTCCAGTCTCTTAATTTGCTCCTTTCACTGCTCACCAGTCAGGAAAATTTGCAAAGTTGCCTGTTTTTAGCGATCTGCTAATACGCGTGGTCATGCCTGGTATTTACTAATGTCACTTTTGCTGGCCTCACACTGGAAATTCACCAAAATCTTGCTCTGCTCCTGTGACCGTGAGGCAGCATGCTTTGCAAAAGCTTGTTCTGATCAGTCTCCATTGCAAACACCGAACACTCTTTGATGGTGTATTTGCAGCTTAGTGATCAGCAGACAATAGAAAGGTTAATACTGATGATTCACTGAGCTGCTGCTATATGCCAAGGGAGTTAGCTTCCATTTTCAACTGAATTGATTGGAGATTGTTGGGATAGAGAGGACAAAGGAAGTTGGCCCATGGGATTGTAGGATACTTTTGACGGATTCCCAGGACATGAGTCAAGTGCTGCTTCATCTACACTGCAGTGTAATAGGGATCAAATCCGGGCTTGGACTCTCCGTACCCACAGGCTCCTAGGACCCTAGATCCAAGCCCAAGTCTGAGAGATTTCTACGTAGATGGAAGGAAGGTGTGGAGTCAGGCCTGAGTCTGAGCCTGGGCTTACATTGGAGTATACTCAAAAGGGCCCTTACAATCAATCTTCTTTAGCAATGATTGGCTTTAACTACTGTTACTTTCCACTAAATGGCTACAAAAGGTTTTTTTTTTCCTTTCTAAAACCATTTTTTTTATATACAGGTTTCTAATTGAATTGGGGGCAGTCTAGTAAACTACATTAGTTTAATAACTAAAACAAAACAGGATGAGATTGTGGCTTGATATTTATAAATTTAGCTACCCTGACCCTACATAAGACTACCATGTAACTACTGCTAGATTAAATACACTGTATCTGGTGTGTATGTTGACAGGTTTCAGAGTGGTAGCCGTGTTAGTCTGTATCTGATGAAGTGTGTTCTAGCCCACAAAAGCTTATGCCCAAATAAATGTGTTAGTCTCTAAGGCGCCACAAGGACTCCTCGTTGTTTTTGATGTGTGTGTGTGTGTGTGCAGGGGAGGCTCCAGGCACCAGCATGCCAAGCGCGTGCTTAGGGTGGCAAGTCACGGGGGGTGCTCTGCCGGTTGCCGCAAGGGCGACAGGTGGGTTGCCTTCAGTGGCATACCTGCGGAGGGTCCACTGGTCCCATGGCTTCAGCGGACCTCCTGCAGGCATGCCGCCGAATCTGCGGGACTGGGGACCTCCTGCAGGAAACCACTGAAGGCAGCCTGCCTGCCGTGCTTGGGGCGGCAAAATACCTAGAGTCGCCTGTGTGTGTGTGTGTGTGTGTGTGTGTGTGTGGGCTTGGGAATGGAAAGGGCCAGGGCCTTACTGTTTGTCTCTTGTTATTTGGAGATTGGGCCATTAGCATTGCCACTAAGTACAATCTTGGAGGTCCTATTCGTTTTAACACAGCTTTTTCTTACACAGTCCAAGCTCCACAGAAGTTAATTAGATGCCATTCTAGGCTGTATGACTTATAGACGCATAGACTTAACTTTTAAGACAAAGGGACCATTATTATCATCACCACTCTGACCTCCTGCACACACGCAGGCCATACAATCTCACCATCGACTTCTATAACAAACCGCTAACCTAAGTCTATTATTGAAGGTCCTCAATTGTGGTTTGAAGACCTGCCAAGCTGCTGCAGAGAATCCTCCAGCAATGACGCCGACCCCCATGCTTGCAGAGGAAAGGCGAAAAATCTCCAGGGCCTCTGCCAATCTGCCCTGGAAGGAAAAATTCCTTCCCGACCCAAATATGGCGATCAGTTAAACCCTGAGCAATGTGGGCAAGACTCACCAGCCAGCACCCAGGAACAGAATTCTCTGTAGTAACTCAGATCCCAATCCCATCTAAATCCATCCAAAACCATCTGGGCATACTTACCTGCTGATAATCAAAGATCAATTGCCAAAATTAATGTGCAAAATTAGGCTAAATCCCATTCACTAACCATCCCTCACATAACTTATCAAAGCTTAGTCTTGAAGCAGATATGTCTTTTTGCCCCCACTACTCCCTTGAAGGCTGTTCCAGAACTTCACTGCCTCTGAATGGTTAGAAACTCTTCATCTAATTTCAAAGTCTAAACTTCCTATGTTCCAGTTATATCCATTTGTTCTTGTGTCCACATTGGTAACTAAGCTTAAATAATTCTTCTCTCCCTCCCTGAAATATTTATCCCCTCTGATATATTTATAAAGAAGCAATCATATCCCCCTCTAACCTTCTTTTGGTTAGGCTAAACAAGCCAAGCTCTTGGAGTCTCCTTTCATAAGATAGGCTTTCCATTCCTCGGATCATCCTAGCAATCCTTCTCTAGTACCTGTTCAGAATTTAATGTCAATCCTTCTTAACACATGGAACGAGAACTGCACACCAGTATTCCAGCATGAGTCGTCCACCAGTGCCTTGTTGTACAATGGTACTAAACACCTCCATTATATTTTTCACTGGAAATACCTAGCCTGATTGCATTCATCTAACAACCGCAGTCTTAGCTTTTTTAACAGCCATATCACCATTGGCGATGTAGGAAGCGTCCACACCTGCGTTGTTCAAATCCTGTATAGCCATCTTGACAGGCTGTATGATCTACATGAAACCTCTTTTGGCATTAAATAAAACTATACTTGTCAATCAACTCAGCAATTTGCCCTGTGACACCACCTCTTCCTCGTTTGTTAGAATTTTCTAGTGTGTGCTGGAACCAAAATTACTGCTTTGTCTCTGCGAATATAGTGCTAAATGCAGAAGTTGACCATACATTAAATTTCATCATTTGCCTATGTCATCCAGTCATTGGCAACCTTCTAACCTGTAGTGCACCTTCAGCATCCACCACTTTACTTACCAGCAATAACATTGCCAATTATGTATAAAAGTAATCTGAATAAATTGTCAAGGGCCTTGAAAACACAAGTGCAGATTTCAGGATGTTCCATGGGAAATTTCCAAATTAATTGAAGCTAAAGGAGAATTTAGAGTGTCCTAATTGCCAATTTATTCCTCAACCCTTGTGAACTATCAATAGTTCGATCGATTGACCTAGGCTTTGGCCATGCCCTGCTACTATCACTACCGAGTCAGACGGTTATAACAGCCTGTCATAGTAGTGGCCGGATGTCAAGCCCGCATTTACCTCAGGAAACTCTTTGAGTCTAACTTTCATAGAGACTCAGGTAGTTCCAGAGGGGACGATCATCCTAATAGCCCTTCTCTATGTCAGTTGACTTCTTGGAAGACCTCAAGCTGCAAGAGAATCCACCAGCAAGTGGACCATGCCCACTGCTGCAGAGGAAGGTGAAAAACCTCCAGGGCCTCTGCCAATCTGCCCTGGAGGAAAATTCCTTTCCGACCCCAAATATGGCGATCAGCTAAACCCTGAGCATGTGGGCAAGACTCACCAGCCAGCACTCAGGAAAGAATTCTCTGCAGTAACTCAGATCCCATCCCATCCAACATCCCATCACAGACCATTGAGCAGACTTATCTGCTGATAATCCAAGATCAATTGCCAAAATTAAACTATCCTATCATACCATCCCTTCCATAAACTTATCAAGCTTAGTCTTAAAGCCAGATATGTCTTTTGCCCCCACTACTCCCTTGGAAGGCTGTTCCAGAACTTCACTCCTCTAATGGTTAGAAACCTTCGTCTAATTTCAAGTCTAAACTTCCTAATGTCCAGTTTATACCCATTTGTCCTTGTGTCTACATTAGTACTAAGCTTAAATAATTCCTCTCCCTCCCTAATGTTAATCCCCCTGATATATTTATATAGAGCAAGCATATCCCCCCGCAGCCTTCTTTTGGCTAGGCTAAACAAGCCAAGCTCTTTGAGTCTCCTTTCATAAGGCAGGTTTTCCATTCCTCGGATCATCCTAGTAGCCCGTCTCTGAACCTGTTCCAGTTTGAATTCATCCTTCTTAAACATGGAGACCAGAACTGCACACAGTATTCCAGGTGAGGTCTCACCAGTGCCTTATATAACGGTACTAACACCTCCTTATCTTTGCTGGAAATACCTCGCCTGATGCATCCTAAAACTGCATTTGCTTTTTTAACGGCCATATCGCATTGGCGGCTCATAGTCATCCTGTGATCAACCAATACTCCAAGGTCCTTCTCCTCCTCTGTTGTTTCCAACTGATGTGTCCCCAATGTTATATCTAAAATTCTTATTATTAATCCCTAAGTGCATGACCTTGCACTTTTCACTATTAAATTTCATCCTATTACTATTTACTCCAGTTTACAAGGTCATCCAGATCTTCCTGTATGATATCCCGGTCCTTCTCTGTGTTAGCAATACCCCCCAGCTTTGTGTCATCCAAACTTTATTAGCACATTCCCGCTCTTTGTGCCAAGGTCAGTAATAAAAAGGTTAAATAAGATTGGTCCCAAAACTGATCCTTGAGGAACTCCACTAGTAACCTCCTTCCAGCCTGACAGTTCACCTTCAGTACGACCCGTTGGAGTCTCCCCTTTAACCAGTTCCTTATCCACCTTTCATTTTCATATTCATCCCCATCTTTTCCAATTTAACTAACAATTCCCCATGTGGAACCGTGTCAAATGCCTTACTGAAATCGAGGTAAATTAGATCTACTGCATTTCCTTTGTCTAAATAATCTGTCACCTTCTCAAAGAAGGAGATCAGGTTGGTTTGGCACGATCTACCTTTAGTAAAACCATGTTGTAATTTGTCCCAATTACCATTGACCTCAATGTCCTTAACTACTTTCTCCTTCAAAATTTTTTCCAAGACCTTACATACTACAGATGTCAAACTAACAGGCCTATATAGTTACTCGGATCACTTTTTTTCCCTTTCTTGAAGATAGGAACTATGTTAGCAATTCTCCAGTCGTACGGTACAACCCCTGAGTTTACGATTCATTAAAAATTCTTGCTAATGGGCTTGCAATTTCATGCGCCAGTTCCTTTAATATTCTTGGATGGAGATTGTCTGGGCCCTCCGATTTTGTCCCATTAAAGCTGTTCAAGTTTGGCTTCTACCTCAGATGTGGTAATATCCACCTCCATATCCTCATTCCCGTTTGTCATCCTTCCATCATCCCTAAGCTCCTCATTAGCCTTATTAAAGACTGAGGCAAAGTACTTATTTAGATATTGGGCCATGCCTAGGTTATCCTTAACCTCCATTCCATCCTCAGTGTTTAGCGGTCCCACTTCTTCTTTCTTTGTTTTCTTCTTATTTATATGGCTATAGAACCTTTTACTATTGGTTTTAATTCCCTTTGCAAGGTCCAACTCTACATGGCTTTTAGCCTTCCTCACTTTATCCCTACATGTTCTGACCTCACTAAGGTAGCTTTCCTTGCTAATCCCACCTTTCTTCCACTCCTTGTAGGCTTTCTGCTTTTTCTTAATCACCTCTCTGAGATGCTTGCTCAGCCATCCAGCTTGGTCTACAACTCCTGCCTATGTTTTTTCCCCTTTCTTGGGATGCAGGCTTCTGATAGTTTCTGCAGCTTTGACTTAAAGTAATTCCAGGCCTCCTCCGCATTTAGATCCACAAGTTCTTCAGTCCAATCCACTTCCCTAACTAATTTCCTTAACTCTTTAAAGTTAGCCCTTGAGAAGTCAAAAACCCTAGTCCCAGATCTATTTTTGTTTATCCTTCCATCTAGTTTGAACTGAATTAGCTCATGATCACTCGAACCAAGGTTGTCCCCTACAACCATTTCTTCTATGAGGTCCTCACTGCTCACCAAAACCAAATCTAAAATGGCATCCCCTCTTGTTGGTTCTTCAACTACTTGGTGAAGAAATCCATCTGCTATCACATCCAGAAAAATCTGAGCCCTATTATTCTTGCAAGCACTTGTCCTCCAGTCTATATCTGGGAAGTTGAAGTCTCCCATGATCACACATTTCCCATTAGTGTTTACTTCATTAAAAACATTAAAGAGGTCTCTATCCATATCCAAATCAGATCCCGGCGGTCTGTAGCACACCCCAAGCACTATCTCAGGGGAGGCTCTAGTAGCTTTTTTTCCCAGTGTGATTTTTTGCCCAGACAGACTCTGTCTTATCCATTCCATCACTTCTTATTTCTTTACAGTTAACCTCATCATTGATGTACAATGCTACTCCACCACCTTTGCCTTTATTTCTGTCTTTCCTAAACAGCACATAGCCTTCAATACCTGTACTCCAGTCATGACTACTATTCCACCATGTTTCTGTTATCCCTATAATATCCGGTTTCACTTCCTGCACCAGTAGCTCAGTTCCTCCATTTTGTTACCTAGGCTCCTCGCATTAGTGTACAGACATTTTAATTTTTGCGTTTGGCTTCACTGACATTCTTTACCCTGTTAGGCACAGACATTCTACACCAGCATCACCTGTTAGTCTGGTATCTACACTACCCTTCCTCCTTATGTCAATTCTTTGGTCCCATGGCTGTATCCCTCTTACTTGTTTTACTTCCCTCTCAAGGTTAAATTCCGGCGTGGAGATCTCCTGGACATCTCCCAACCATCTCCCCCAAATTCCTAGTTTAAAGCTCTCTTAATCAGTTGGCGAGCCTCCATCCTAGAAGTCTATTTCCCTCCTTACTCAGGTGAAGTCCATCCCGAGAGAACAGTCTTCTGTCCGTAAATGCTTCCCATGACCGTACATCCCAAAGCCCTCCTTATAGCACCACTGCCTGAGCCATCTGTTGATCGCCATAATCTTGTCACACCTTTGTTGCCCTTCTCTAGGAACCTGGCAGAATCCCACTGAAGATCACCTGAGCCTCGATTTCCTTAAGCGTCTTCCCCAATCTGGCATAGTCTCCCTTGATACATTCCCAGCGAGTATCTAGCCGTATCATTCGTTCCCACATGAAGGACAATCAACGGATTCTTTCCCGCTCCCGCTAGGATCCTTTTCAGCCTCAGGTCCACATCCTGTATCTTAGCACCCGGCAGACAGCACACCCTTCTGTTCTCCCGATCAGCTCTAGTTACAGGCCTGTCTATTCTTCTCAGTAAGGAGTCTCCAATCACGTAGACCTGCCTTTTCCTGGTGACAGTGTGATTCTCCGGTCTATCCCCTGCACCCACTGGCTGCAAGTCCTCTCGATTCCTATTCACCCTTGCAAATCCTGGGGCTCATATTTGGTGTTGCCTATTGACTCCTCCCCTCCTTCTGCAGGACTAGCTGCTCTTCTCTTTTCCTTGCCCTCTCTCCTTCAGCGACCCACCTGCTGTGCCCCTTCTTCATTTTCCAACTCTGCAAACCTGTTCCTGAGTTCTATTTCTCCTTCACTGGCCCGTCTTTTCCTCTGCCTGGTTCTCTTAGTCACATGCTTCCACCGTCCACTTTCCTCACCCCAGCAGTCCCTCCTCAGAATTCTTTGGTCCTGCTTCCATCTGCACAGTCTGAGCTTATCCCTTCAGCCCCCTCATGTCTGTGTTCCATCATCTGCTCGAACCCCCTTCTAAACTCAACCAAAGTTTCCACCTGCATCTCCAGTCCTCGGATCTTTTCTTCCATCAGCTCTATCAGGCGGCACTTCATGCAGATGAACCCTTTTCAGGTACCCCTTCCAGGATCATGTACATGCCACAGCTTCCACATCCAGTCATTCTCATTGTGTCTTTCACTGCTGCCTTTGTATCAGCCATGGCCTTCTCACTTCGTGCCTGGCAGTCCAAGCCACACAACACAGCACAGACCCCCAACAGGCACCAGGCCGCTGGCAGACCACCGGACGCTCCCTTGTCTAGTTTGTTGGTTCCTCTGTCTTAGTCTCCCCCGCAACCTCCCCCTGTAAACTCCCTCTGAATCTCCCCTGTTAGCAGCTCTGTTCGCTGGCTGCTGTGCCTCTGCCTGACTGGCTGGCTACTTTTATAGGACCCTTAATCAGGTAAGCCCCGCCCCCTAATCAGGGCTCAGCCGCTCTCCCAGCAAACGGCCCCTAGCAGCCTCCACACACACACACTAACTACACAATACAACCCACAAACTACAAAAACCTGCTCCTCCAACAGAACTCCCTCTGAAACTCCTCTGTTCACTGGCTGCTGTGCCGCTGCCTGACTGGCTGGCTACTTTTATAGGACCCCTAATCAGGTAAGCCCTGCCCCCTAATCAGGGCTCAGCCACTCTCCTAGCACACAGCCCCTAGCAGCCTCCACACACACACACACTACACAATACAATCCACAAACTACAAAAACCTGCTCCTCCAACAGAACTCCCTCGTTAGCAGCTCTGAGCAGGGGTTTAGTCTTGCTAGACCTCCTGAGCAGCAGCCTGGGGGGACTTGGTTGAGTGTCCTGCTGGGGAGTCTGGGGAGGGGACACCTCCTATCCCCTCCCTCTCCCCTCCTCCTCCTCTTCTTCTCCCCCCGATCTCCTGGAGCTCGCTGCTGCCAGCAGGGAGAGGGCTGGGGGGAGTCCTCCTCTCTGGCCCCCCAGGGAAGCCTGCTTGCTGCACCCAAAACTCCTCATTCACAGCCGAACCCCATGACCCACAACCCCTCCTGCACCCCAACCCTCTGTCCCATCCCAGAGCCCTCACCCAGCACCCAAACTCCATCCTAGAGCCCACACCCCTTCCACACCCAAAATTCCCCCCAGAGCCTGCATCCCAAACCCCCTCCCACTCTCAAACTCCCTCCCAGAGCCTTAGGTAGGTGTGCGTGGGAGAGGGAGGGTGCAGGAGTTGGACCCGTTCTGGGCACTACCAAAAATTATACAAACCCGTCATCTCTGCTCAGATCTGCTTGATGCTTTAGGCAGGGGAAGCTTGAGTTGTAAGACTGAGATCTCCAGTCCCTCCTGGATCATCCTGGATATGAACATTGGACTGTAACCTACGGACTAATTGTGAAAGAATTCTTTGTAACTATTAAGCTCACCATCTCTACTATGAATCCGATCTCAGAACTGTACTCATGTACAGCAGAGAGGTGGGGCAGCTGCCAGAGGAGTAAGCAGGCTAGAGAACGGACTTTTGAACCAACAGGCTGAAAAGCCTACAGAAAGTAGAGGAGATTGGAAGGAATTCTGGTCATGGCCAAAGTCAGTGAGTCCTGATTCTGCCTGTTTAGCTTATGGGCCCTGAGCTGAAACCCACTGGAGTGGGAGGGCTTGGTTTCCCCTACCTATTCTCTGAGAGTCTTAAGAACTGAAGGGGGTTTTGAGACCCTGTGGGCACCAGGAACTTACTGGAGGCTCCACTAGACCAAGCAAACATAGGTGCAATGCTCTACCTGGTCACAGGGTGTACAGTTGCACCAACACACCACATTTTAAAAAGTATGTTGAAAAATTGTGGAGGATGCAGTAAAGAACCTCAAAGATGAGTCAAAGGCTGGAGAAAATTCCTTACAGGGATAGATTTATAAAGTTCAGTCTGTTTAGCTTATCAAACAGATTAATAGGTGACTTAATTATAAGTACCTTAATGGGGAGAAAATACTGGGTACCAAAGGTCTCCTTAATCTAGCAGAGAACAATATAACAAGAAGTTATTGCTGGAAGTCAAAGCCAGACAAATTCAAATTAGTAGTAAGGCACACCTATTAAACAATGAGGTCAATTAACAATTCCACCAAGGGAAGTTGTGGATTCTCCATCTCTAAAGGGAGTCTTTGGGTGAAAATTGGATACATTTCTGGAAGATATGGTTTGATCACACGCAAGTTTTTGGCTCAGTGCACAGGTAACTGAGTGAAATTCTTTAGCTTCTGATATAAAGGAGGTCAGATTAGTTGATTTAATGGTCCCTTCTTGCCTTAAAATCTACATATATATGAAGCCATGCAAATCTTTTATAGTGAACAATACTGATATCTGGATCAATGCCAGTCAATCACATCCCAGCTGGCTGCCTTTGAATTCAGATGTAATATTAGTCACTTCTGAGATATGATATTAATCAGTTTTTAGGAGCTAAGCAATAGCTTTTTTTTTTAGAACTGTAAATTTTCCTCATCTCACATGCTATTTTAAAAGGGTAAGGGGAAGCCTACATCGTCTATAATGGAAAGATTTCCGATTACAATGAAGCCATTCATGGTATATGTAGCAAACGTATAGTGAAACAAGTATGAGAGTTTATTTATTAGATAACTTCTTGTCTTAAGAGACTGTCTCAAAGTATCCCCAAATATACAGTGTACAGTTCTGCTCCGCCTTTTCTAGGACACTCCTCCATTAAAGAACTGAGTTTTATTGATCTCCTGAGCAATCACTTTACTGGATTGACTTAACATTTTTGTGAGCATCATGATTTATTGCCCCTCAAGATCATTATCTCTAGTCAAGAGATCATTATCTATATCAATAAATCTTGATATTCAGCTCAATGAAAGGCACTATTTTCTTATGATAGTGACAGGGAGATGGGCTAGCAGAGGAGGAAGGCCAGAAAATGAGAGTAACGTGTTTTTTGTAAAACAGAAATTGTAAATTCAGATTCAGAAAGGTACTTAAGCTCATGCCTAACTTTTATCAGTAGCTTAAATGGGAATATGCCCATGATTAAAGTTAGGTATATGCTTAAGTACCTTGCTGAATTGGTTCCTAAGTTATTAACCAAACCAAGCTATAGCTTCTATGTGTAAGCAGTATGTTTAACTTGCATTCAAGAGTCCAGCAAATTTTCAAAGTACCTTGTTTCTTCATACCCACAAAGTAAAATCTGTAAATTGTTCAATAATAGTACTACCTGCCAATAGATGGATCTCTATAGTTTAAAAAAAAATTATTTGTGTTATAGTAGTATCTACAGGCCCTAACCAAGATTATGTGCCCATTGCACTAGGTATTTGTAAATCGGAGGCTTGCCCCTTTAAGGGCTAGAGGACTGAGATCAGCCAACTCTACTGACTGCAGAAGCACATCTGAGCAGGGATCATCTGATTCCCTATCACGAGTAGAATAAAGTGGAAGTGAGTGGGAAGAGAGGAGGCCTGAGAGAGTTGGAGGAACTGTAGAGAAATAAAGGAACTACCCAGGACAGGAGGCTGGCAATAGTCCTGGAGGAAATATATGCAGGGCAGATACTAGCAGCAGAATCATTATCTAATGTTCTTATTTGCATTTTGTTATGTTGTTTTTGGAGAATAAATAAAGCCCTGCAGGACTGATCTGTGTGGAGTTAAGTTGGGGAGTTCTGAAGAGGGGGGGAGATTGATGGGAGGCATCCTGCAGAGTGACCCCAGACCATGATGGGGTGCCCTGGAGGAGGCCACCCTATGACATCAGTTTGAAACATATACACTAAGATACAGTCATTAGTCAAGACCAGAGAGAACTGTGAGGAACTTCAGAAGCCTATGCAAACTAGGTAAATGGAAACCTGATGGCAAATAAATCCAATGTTGATAAATATAAAGCAATGCATATGAAAGCAACAAAATTAAATGTTGTACCCAAATCCATGACTCCTACTTTAAATGACATTCCGCAGTCCCTAATGGTGAGTACATGTTTGGAATATGGTGGGCAGTACCGGTCATCCAATCTCAAAAAAGATGTTGAAGATTTAGTAGGGATTCCAGTCCAATTCTGCAGAATTAAGAGATTTGCATAAACTATCTAACTATTGTGGGGCTTTCTATGGCTGTAGTATATAAGCTTTCAGGATAAGGATCATTATATGCAATTCTATTTTCCTATTTACTAGGCGTTTTGAAAGACGTTCTCACTTGTCCAAGGATTGTGCACTATTGAGCAAACCTTTGAAAGTTGTTTGCCTTGTAGTTGTAGCCGCGTTGTAGCCATGTTGTCTCTCTTAAGCCCTTTAAAGACATTTGCAGTATTAGACATCTAGTGAAGTATCTGGTGGAATCCCTTGTTCTCTTCTTGTAAGTATGTATGTTATCAAAAGAAAACAGAAAATTTAGTTTATGCACAATTATTCTAATCATGTTGCCATGGACTTTATAATTAATTCAGTGCACCAGAAGCTTGTCTCATTATCTGTAATTCAGTAACACGTGTACTGCTAGTTTAATGTATTAAAAAATTCCAGACAAAATTATAGTAGATTGAGTTTATAAATTAAATACTAGTTTTTTGTAATTATTGATGGCTTCACTATATTGTGGTTCCTACAAACATTTTCTTCAGTTCCAGTCCATACTGGTGTGATATTTTGGGATTCGCCTAGACCAGTAAGGGATTCAGTCAACATCTGCCTTGTAACCCTGGTGACTGTGAGTGTGCCACTTTGATTCAGACCACTGACCCCAGCAGCCTGCCAGCAGCCAACAGGTCTCATCCTGGCTTCCCCCAGCTTGGAGATTCCTGGAAGTCTGACCCTTCCAGCTCCGAATTCTTTCCAAAATCCTCTTCCTTCTGGGACCTGTCCCTCTCACTGGACCCTCAAAGAAAAAAAAATCTTTGGTTTGCTGGCCCTACAGAGACCGTATAACATTCCAACCGATTAGCTTTCTAGAAGCACACACTGTACTGAACTTACACGGCACTGATGATTTATAATGAAAACAAAACAAGTTAATTAACAAAAGAATATGGATTAAGTGATACCACACAAAAGGAATAGAGGTAGAGATGGCAAATAAAAGTGAAAACACACATCTAAAAGTCTAAAACTTAACCTAGCAAGATCCTGTCTTTGTTTAAGATGGTTTCTCTCATCTATAGTTCCCTTTCCAGCTTTTTACTGGCCGGCTTGGCCAGGACCCATCATAGAGTTCAAATTGTTTGGTTTCTTTGTCTCCTAAGGTGAAGGATAACTCCCCTTCTCTTTATAGTTCAAGTGAACCTTGAAATGTCTTCTTCTGAAGGGTACCCCCAGATAAAGTTCATTTATTCATGCTAAGTAAAGGAGCCTTGAGGTCTGGAAGAAAGGCTCCATGCTGTTTCTTCCCGCACTGGTAATTGATACTAGGCAAATTATTTCTTTCTGCTCCAACCTCAGATATAAATGAATAGCCCGTTGAATCTGGACCACACCTGCTTTGAGGTGTTGGGTTTTTTTTCTTTATCTAGAGAAAACCTATTTATCAACTCCTTAAATATCTTTTAGTCATATACTTTAAAGCAGTGGTTGGTAACCTGTGGCTCACAGGCCACACATGGCCCATCAGGGTAATCTGTTGGCAGGCCGCAAAACAGTTTGTTTACATCAATCGTCTGCAGGCATGGCCCCCCGCAGCTTCCAATGGCTGTGATTCGCTGTCTTATAATCTTAACCTTATAATCACTACTACCAAATTCAAATATAACATTGAATATTGAAAATAGAAGAATTCTCGCAGACTTCAATAAAGGACATAACCTTAGGCTTAACTTTAAGCATGTGCATAGTCCCACTGGAGCCAATAAGATGCTGCATGTGCTTAAAGTTAAGCATGAGCTTATGTCATTTGCTGGATTGGGGCCTGTCATAAACAGATAGTTAAGGGTTAATGTCTCTTTTACCTATAAAGGGTTAACAAGCTCAGTGAACTTGGCTGACACCTGACCAAAGGACCAATCGGGGGACAAGATACTTTCAAATCTTGGTGGAGGGAAGTCTTTGTTTGTGCTTTTCGGGTTGTTCTTTGTTCTCTCTTGGAGTTAAGAGGGACCAGACATGCAACCAGCTTTCTCCAATCTTTCTGAAACAGTCTATCATGTTCCAAATAGTAAGTACTAGATAGAATGCAGATTAGTTTTTATGTTTGTTTTCTTTATTTGCAAATATGTATTTTGCTGGAAGGATATTTTTTTCCTTTGTTAGCTGTACTTGTATCTTAGGCTAAGGGGGAGGGATTCCCTCTAGTCTATATAAGCTGAAGACCCTGTAAACATTTTCCATCTTGGTTTTAAAGAGATAATTTTTATTTTTTATTTCTTTAATTAAAAGTTTTTTTTTTTAAGAACCTGATAGATTTTTTTCCTTGTGTAAAACTCAAGGGGATTGGGTCTGAACTCACCAGGGAGTGGTGGGGGGGGAGAGAAGGCGGGGGAAAGGTTAAGTCCTCTCTGTTTTAGGATCCAAGGAGTTTGGATCAGTGTATCTCTCAGGGAAAGTCTGGGAGGGGGAAAGGAGGGGAAATGTTTTTTTTCTCTCTATTTTAAGATCCAAGGGATTTGAGTCTTGGGTTCCCCAGGGAAGATTTTGGGGGGACAGAAAGTGTACCAAAACATTATATTTTTGGTTGGTGGCAGCGTTATCAGATCTAAACTAGAAATTAAGCTTAGAAGAGTACATGTAGGTCCCCACGTTTTGGACGCTAAAGTTCAAAGTGGGAATAATACCTTGACAGGGCCCTAGTGAGGCAAAATCATTGACAATAATTATGTGATCCCAGGGTGAGCTTTCTTGAAATAATATCATTAGCTATCTCAGAGCCCAACTTTCAACAGAACAGAAACCCTCAAAAGTGTGGATCATTGTTTGGACTGCACATTGATGGAAACACTATATCATTGACCATTTCATTCACCATGGTCACACAGATTATTGCCCTTCCTATTCACAACTACATAACAACTCTGTGACAACAACAGACATTTCTTATATGGACAAGTAATATTGGGCAAGTATATAATGTGTTATTTATGACTTTAGTGTGATAAAGGACCTGGAAACAAGGAGGCGAGACAAGACCATGTAACCAGCCAGCTCTTAGTGGATGACCAGGAAGTGCTTTATAAACCAAAGTTTGGGAACTTAGAACATTTATTTAATATCTTAATTTGGGATGGAAAAAAAACCCAAAACGATCATTTGCAATCCTCAGGAAAACTCAAAAGGCATAAACCTCTTTGGCTTATATTTGTATTGTCTTACACATGACGTGTGGAAAACACTTCTGTTGCAATAAGTGATGACCCAAAAACTGACTGAATGCAAATAAAGGCAACCTATAGAATCTCTGTGTGCATGTTCATAGACAAAGTCTGGGGCCCTTCAAGTGATGTGTATTTTGTATGATTCATACAACATTCATTGTTATTCAATATTATTTTAGAGTATTAATAATTATATTTGTCTAATGTTTTACAAGTGCTATTTAGTATTAAAGAGAGAAATTATGTAAGTTACTTATTATCTAGTTTTGTTTTGTCTGGTTCTGCTTGGTTAGTTGGCCTTGTCTTGTTCCGTCTTCGCTCTGTCTCTACCAGTTGAAGACAAGCATATATTATTCCCTAGTAGATTCAGAGTACCTGTATGTATAATTATAGGGATAATATAAGCAGTTAAAGCCTATATATTTTAATATTTAATTTAAGATTCCTCTTTCTAATCACTAGAGAGAAAGAATTAGTATGTGGTAAAGGACAATTTTCCACAGTAACTATTATTTATTCAAGTTTATGCATAATTTTATTAACTTTATCCCTTGAAATTTGTAGTTTTTGTGAACATTTACACTCAAAAGCTAAAGAAAGAAAATCTGTAAACTTTGGAAAGACAAAAGTGTCTTTCCTGCTGTGACGGCATCTGAATTTTTGAAAATGGTATCCCTTAACAATCAGTCAGTGCATGGATTAAAGTGCCTCCTTACAAAACATCCATTTCCGGGACCTATCCTACACCCATTAAAGTCAATAGGAGATTGGCTATTCGTGCCAATAGGATCAGGATCAGGCACTATATTAACAGCTCATGGTTATGGGCTCTGTCACTGCCTGTATAATCAAAGTTCCAGCTCAGCTCTAAATATTATGCTGTTCACAAATGAAAATATTTCAGCATCTTAATGTTAATTTTTTGATTTGTGGGCTCAAAGAATAAGCCCTAGTTACTGGTTGCCTATCATTTTGTTTTCTCTTGCATCCTCCTTATCTGAAAAGAGAAATATAGAAATCAGTATAGCCACGGGTGAACAACAGTGGCATTTGAGCTACAACATAAAAGTGTCTGACAACATTGCACATGCAAACCAGATTTTATCATATTCAGGGCAAACATCCTCCCTGTCTATCATTTCATTCATTTCTAAAGGTCTAGGCTCCCCTCGGTGTATCTTACTGCATTCAATTATACAAGATTGCTAAGTGGTGAATACCTTCTTTGTATTTACTTTAAACTATGTAATGAAATGAATGGGATTTACCTATTCTCAGAACAATGAAACGCAAAGCTATTGCAGCAAATACCTACAAAGAGGCTCTCTTTGTGTGTTTTAAAAAAAAAAAAGCACCAATGTGGAGAATCTTAATTATTCAGAACAAAATGTTTATGGATTGCATGTGGAAAAATCTCAAGAGAGCAGGCTAAGAGAGAAGAAATATCTATAATTATTGCCACATAAAGTTCATTCGCACTCAATTGTGGGAATGGAGTTTGCCTCCCACACAGAAGGAGCCAGTGGGGAGGGTAAACATTAAAGATCCAAGGGCATCTATAGAAAGGCAACTGTGTACACACGCTGCACCTCTCTGCCCTCAGTCTACTCTTCAGCCAGAGCAGTGGCTTGGCAGAAAAGGTGATAGAGCCTCAAGGTAAGCTTCAGAGTAGGTGGACAATGTGTGTCTTCCTGCTTGGGGCCCACCCATAACAGGGCTACTGACTCCTTGCCCCAGTTTGTACAGTTCTCGCTTACTCCCTTGTGCAGAGACAGGCTTTTTGTAGGGTCCTAGGAAGTAAGGAATATGACTATTCCCTTTGCTACATTTCTGCACAGGGGGATCCTCTGTGTAAGTGGAAATTGGTAGCATGCTTTGGCCCTAGGCCAGGACAGAATCCATATAACAGTTTGGTTTGTAAACAAGCCCTCGAAGGGTCAGGGAGGGGAATTGTAGTGTATATACTGCTTAAAATTGTGAGTCAGTCTCCATTATGATCTGGCCTTCGGACCATTCAGGTGGCATAAAGGAGATTCTTGCTGCAAATGGCCAGGAAGCAATTCTCCTACCATAGAAATGCTTCTTGTTACCCTTCACATCCCTTGCTAGCTGCAACTCCAGTTGTGTTTTGGCCTTCCTGATTACACCCCGGCATGCTCGAGCAATATTTTTATACTCCTCCCTAGTCATCTGTCCCAGTTTCCACTTCTTGTAAGCTTCCTTTTTGTATTTAAGCTCACCCAAGATTTCTCTGTTAAGCCAAGCTGGTCACCTGCCATATTTGCTATTCTGCACATTGGGATGGTTTGTTCCTGTGCCCTCAGTAAGGCTTCTTTAAAATACAGGCAGCTTTCCTGGACTCCTTTCCCCCTCATATTAGCCTCCCAGGGGCTCCTGCCCAAAAGTTCCCTAAGGGAGTCAAAGTCTGCTTTTCTGAAGTCCAGGGTCCGTATTTTTCTACTCTCCTTTCTTCCTTATGTGAGAATCCTGAACTCAACCATCTCATGGTCACTACTGCCCAAGTTGCCACTCACTTCTACTTCCCCTACCAATTCTTCCCTGTTTGTAAGTAGCAGGACAAGAGGAGAATGGCCCCTGGTTGGTTCCTCAAGTTGTTGCACCACGAAGTTGTCTCCAATACACTCCAAAAACTTCCTGGATTGTCTGTGAATTGCTGTATTGCTCTCCTAGCAGATGTCAGGGTGATAGAACTAAGGTGTGTGTTCCAGAAACTTCAATTAATTGTCCTTGTCTGGATCTGGTTGTCCAGCCAGCTCCAGTTCTCCTCATGCACCCTAGCTTATCATCAGTTTCTCTTCCTCTCATATCTTCCCCTACCCCACTGATTCTCAGCCCCAGTCACCTTGCCTATCCAGTCCCTGTCTTCCCCTTGCTCCTCATCCAATCTCAATCTCACTCTCACCTACTGGGTTCCATCTCCACTCTTGTTTCCTTCCCCAGATCCAAGTCTTAGTCTCCTTGCCCAGCCAGTGCCAGCTCCCTAGCTCCCAGTCCCAGTGTCTTTTGCCCACCTAGCCCCAGTCTCTCTCACACTCCAACTCCCACTCCCAGTTACCCTCTCCTGCCACCAACCTCCAGTCTCAGTCTCCTCCCCAGACTTCTTGTCTCAATCAATTCCTTCCAGCTCCACTCCAGATACAGCTCTTTCACCCTCTGCATGAGAATCAGGCAGCTTCCTCCTCCCCACTGTCTGGGCTCAGCACAGGGTGTATGTCAATAAGAACATAGGAGAGACAGTCACCCTCTTTCAGTATATGTATTGGGACTCAGCATGGCCTTCAGCAGCCCAGAGAATGCAATTGTAGGAAAAATTCTATTTAACATAGGCTAGAGCATGCCCACTGTGGACAGAATCTTTGGGGAATTTAGTTGCAAGAAATCTACTGTCTATGTGCAAACTGATTTTTCAAAGGCTTGCAACTTCACCAAATGTGGACGCATTTTCCCTGACACAGACAGCACTCCCTGCTAAATTTCACATCCTTGCTGCATAGCTTGTGATTGCTATAGCTTTCCAAAGAAAAAGGTGACCAGTGTTTTTTAACATGCGAAAAACAACATATTGTTTTCCCTAGCCACATTCTTGGAAATATCGGAACCATTTTGGCTAAATAAAACAAAACTAAACTGTCATAAACAGATAGCTAAGGGTTAATGTTTCTTTTACCTGTAAAGGGTTAACAAAGGGAACCAAACACCTGACCAGAGGACCAATCAGGAAACCGGATTTTTCAAAGTGAGGCAGGGAACTTCTGGGTGTGTTTTGTCTTTGTTCTGCTGTTTTGTTCTCTCTCGGCTATGAGGGAAGAGCTTTTTTTTTCTATCTCCAAGCTTCTACCCTTCTGTTCCCAATTGTGGAGTACAAAAGGAAAAGCAATAGGTTTTATTGTATTTTGTATTTACATGTGTGGAGTTGCTGGAATGTTTCAAATTGGATATCTTTTTGAATCAGACTGTTTATTCATTTTCTTATAACAATAGCCTGTATTGTCATCTTGATACAGGGTTTATATCTATGTCTTTTCTTTCTTTTTATATAAAGCTTCTTTTTAAGTCTGTTTGAGTTTTTCTCTCAGGATAACTCGGAGCACCAGGGAATGAGGAGGGGGAAAGAGAGAGATAAAAATCTCTGTTTCCTTGTGTTTGAGTTTGTCTCTTTGTGGAAGAGAGGGACAGGCTTCTTGGTATTGTGATGTAAAGAGATTGCATACTCTCAAGTTAGCACCAGAGAGAAAAGTGCTGGGTGGGAGAGGAGGGGAAGGAAAGTGGAGTATTTCCCTTGCCAGTAAGTACTTCAGAGCTTCTGGGTTTGGGTCTCCCAGCAAAGTCTGGAGACCAGAGGGGGCCAAAACCCTGGAAATTTTGGATGGTGGCAGCGAGATAAGATCCAAGCTGGTAATTAAGCTTGGAGGTTTCATGCTAGCTTCTCAGTTTATGAATGCTAAGGTTAAAATCTGAGTAGGAAGCTACGACATAAACCAATCCACTCTCCCCCCAAAACACAGCCAAAAAAGACACACACAGAAACAAACAAAACAAAACAAAACAAAAACCAACAGCCTGAAACAGAGACGTAGTGTGGAAAATTTAAACTCAAACAGTTTAGCAAAGTTATAAGCAACTGAAAACAAGATTTTATAATGAGCGTCAGGCAACCTTAACAATAGGTGGTTTACTAGTTCCACCAATAATGCCAAATATGTGCGCATATGCGCACACACGCACACATTGCTTAGCAATTAACAAGAGCTACAGATAAATAGTTTTATATAGAAATATGAATGTGGCAAATGCCTCTCTCCTATTTCATGATGCTGTCAGGAGATGCTGCTACCAGTCATCAACACAAATTCTCAGGAATTAAATACCTCTCTGCACACTTAGGTCATCTGAGTTGAGGTCCCTCCCAACAAACTGCTCAGCTGCTCAATATTCCCCTGGCTGCCCACTAGGGCAGCTTATCATAGTACCAACTCATTCTTAGTCTTTAATGTGTGGTTGTCTGGGCAACACTCATCCTTGGTAATTTGGACTGCTGTGTTTAGAGAAACAACTCACTTGTGATGGTTATAAAATGCTTCATGGGTTCTATAAGGAGTTATTTTCAAACCAGCCTCTTTCCTCTTACATGAAATTTCAGACTCACACACATTACATACTTGAAATTGTTATATTTTAATTGCAGCTCCCTATGAGAAGTACAGTCTTTTTACAGAGCCTTGGTTAAAATGAGGAAAAGAGTAAATTTACTATGATTTTCTTAAAGCAATCCTTCAATGCTAAGTATTTATAATGTGCCCAATCGCCAGGATGCTAGGTGCTTCTTTAGCTACTCTCATTGAAAATGGGCTGGCAGGCCTGCAAGCATTATTAGGAAGTTGTTCCGCAAGCATGACTCATTTACACTATTTAATTGTTGTTCTGCCATGCATCTAAGAAAGACGCATACAGATCAGTCCCAGAGAGGGAGGGTATAGTAGCTTGGATATTGCTCTTCCACTGAGCAACTAGACTCAAGTATATAGTCCACTGCCCCGGAATCTATTCTTAGAAATGTGATACAGAAAGAGACAGGCTTGTTCCCCAGCTGTCTTCCACTTCCAGGGGTGAAGCTCTATTCATCTGACACTCTTGGAGAAGCAGTCTGACTGAAGGGAACTGACCTCACTGCTTTTTTGTACCTATATGGTGACCACTTTGTTGCTGTCTTTTGAGATTCCTCCTGTTCTAGAGTTGTCCAGATTATTCTTAACTGTGCTGTTACTGTATCTATGGCTCTAATAAGAGTTTACCTGCTTCAACAGTATTTATACGTAATTAATTAGTTAGGTTCACAGAGCCTTCCCCCCATTTTTTTGACCAACTACAGACTCTGCTGCTAGCAATAGCTAGGTCATATGACAGGGGTCACTCAGTAATCACTAACTCCAGCGATCACTAGTGTTCTGAGCCTGCATCAGGGACAGTCACTGAGCTTTTCCATTGACTTAGAATCATAGAACCATAGGGCTGGAAGAGATCTCAGGAAGCCATCTAGTCCAATCCCCTGCTCAAAGCAGGACCAAACCCCAACTAAATCATCCCAGCCAGGGCTTTGTCAAGACAGGCCTTAAAAAAATTCTAAGGGTGGAGATTCCACCACCTCCCTAGGTAACCCATTCCAGTACTTCACCACCCTCCTAGTGAAATAGTGTTTCTTAATATCCAACCTAGACCTCCCACGCTGCAAGTTGAGATCATTGCTCCTTGTTCAGTCATCTACCACCCTGCGACCAGCCTAGCTCCATCCTCTTTTGGAACCCCTTTTCAGGTAGTTGAAAGCAGCTATCAAATCCCCCCTCACTCTTCTCCTCTGCAGACTAAATAAGCCCAGTTCCCTCAGCCTCTCTTCATAAGTCATGTGCCGCAGCCCCCTAACAATTTTAGTTGCCCTCTGCTGGATTCTCTCCAATTTATCCACATCCCTTCTCTAGTGGGAGAACCAAAACTGGATGCAATACTCCAGGTGTGGCCTCACCAGTGCTGAATAGAGGGGAATAATCACTTCCCTTGATCTGCTGGCAATGCTCCTACTAATACAGCCTCAGATGCCGTTAGCCTTCTTGGCAACAAGGGCACACTGACGACTCATATCCAGCTTCTTGTCCACTGTAATTCCCCAGGTCCTTTTCTGCAGAACTGCTGCTTAGCCAGTCGGTCCCCAGCCAGTACTTCCATGGGAGTATAATCAAGAAAAAAGGTTTATTGCTATAGACCGAGATCAATGAGAAATTGCTGTTATTCAAAAAAAATTACAGTGAGCTGTGCAGCTCCACTTTTATTGCCATTGAAACAATAAATCAGAAAGTGGAAGGCAGAAAGAAATTCGGGAGAAAGCAATCTTTGAAACTATATCCTTGCAAACATTTCTGAACAGAGTCATACAGAATGAAATGTCACTATTTCCACAGAAAGTAAAACATTTTGCAGCAGTATTACTGAGATCCACAGGATGGATCCAAACTGTGAATTTTCACAAACTGGTCCTGGGTAAACATTGCCATTTTGGAAGAGGAGTTTCAGTATTTTAACAGCAAAAAGAGATTGTCAGACAGTTCTGCCTGAAGAACTACTTTCATTTTCTAGGGGAAACAAAACAAATAAACCTCAGTTACAAGAATTTTAGGAACCTGGCCCGTAGTGTATATGGGAGATAAGAATATGAGTCCTAGTAACTTTTGTGTTCAAATTTAAAACCTAATTTACTTTATAACAATCCTATCCAGCAATGGCTTCCTGTAGAGAATTATCATTGAGGTCTATGGAAGGTCTGTATGTGGAATGTCAGGATTAATTCCTATGTATGTAGTTGTGTGCAACATCTTAGAAAGAAGTCTGTCATTTTTAAGACTAATATTTTGGCATCATCACAGAAACAACTCCCAAAAGATTTATATCTGATTTTACATCTCCTCTTGAAGTCAATAGGGCTCTTTGTATGGATTTTACTGGGGGCTGGATCATGCTCTGGGAGAGGATGCATTTGAATTTTAATCATAGAATCACAGAATCATAGAATATCAGGGTTGGAAGGGACCTCAGGAGGTCATCTAGTCCAACCTCCTGCTCAAAGCAGGACCAATCCCCAACTAAATCATCCCAGCCAGGACTTTGTCAAGTCTGACTTGAAAAACCTCTACGGAAGGAGGATTTCCACCACCTCCCTACGGTAAACTCATCCAGTGCCGCACCACCCTTTAGGAAAAAGCTTTTTCTAACTGATCCCACCTAAACCTCCCCCACCTGCAATTGGACCATTACTCCTTGTCTGTATCCAGGTGCCCACTAGAGAACAGTCTATATCCATCCTCTTTGGAACCCCTTTTCTACGATAGTTGAACGCAGAATTCCACATCCACGCCTCATTCTCTCTTCTGCAGACTAAACAATCCCAGTTCCCTCAGCCTCTCCTCATAATCATGGTGTACATCCCTAATCATTTTTGATACCCTCCGCTGACTCTCCAATTTTTCCACTTTCCTTCTTGTTAGTGTGTTGCCGTCAAAAACTGCACTGGTTACTCAGATGAGCCTCTACGAATTCACTTAAGTGGGGAATGATCACAGTCCCCTTGATCTGCTGGCAGTGCCCTACTTATACAGCCCCAAAAGCCGTTAGCCTCTTGGCAACCAGGGCACACTTGTTGACTCATATCCAGCTTCGTCTTTCCACTGTCAACCCTAGTCCTTTTCTGCAGAACTGCTTCCTAGCCATTCGGTCCCTAGTCTGTAACAGTGCATGGAACTCTTCCATCCTAAGTGCAGGAGTCTGCACCTGTCCTTGTTGAACCTCATCAGGTTTCTTTTGGCCCAATCCTCTAATTTGTCTAGGCCCCTCTGTATCCTATCCCTATCCTCCAGCATATCTACCACTCCTCCCAGTTTAATGTCATCTGCAAACTTTCTGAGAGTGCAGTCCACGTCATCCTCCAGATCATTAATGAAGAAGTTGAACAAAACCAGGCCCAGGACCGACTCTTGGGGCACTCTGCTTGAAACCAGCTGCCAACTAGACATGGAGCCATTGCTGGTTAAGAGAGACAAGCAACTAAAATTGAATGGATTCAGTAAAATGATTAATTCTCAATCTATCCATTTCCTGTATTTAAAAGATCCTAATAATGTGAAAATATTGTGCTATTTATGGTCTTTCATATGAATCAATAATATGAATTTGCCTGCCACATGAATAGGGCCCTACCAAATTCACAGCCATGAAAAACATGTCAATGACTGTGAAATCTGGTCTCTCCCAGTGAAATCTGGACTGTTGTGAGCTTTTATCGTATATTATACAGATTCCATGTGGGGGGGAGACCAGCGTTTCTCAAATTGGGGGTCCTGATCCAAAAGGGAGTTGCAGGACGATCACAAGGTTATTTTAGGTGGGAGTCACAGTATTGCCACCCTTACATCTGCATTGCTTTCAGAGCTGGGTGGCGGGAGGGTGGCGGCAGCAGCAGCAGCACTGAAATAAGCATGGCAATACCGTACTATGCCATCCTTACTTCTGCAACACCACCGCCAGCAGCAGCGCAGAAGTAAGAGTAGCAGTAGTGCAACGCCCTTACAATAACTTTGTGACCCTCCCCCAATTATTTTTTGGGTCAGGACCCTACAATTACACATTTAGATAACTGAAATAATGAAATTCATGATTTTTAAAATCCTGTGTCAGTGAAATTAGCCAAAAGGGACTGTGAATTCAGTAGACCCCTACACATGATATCTGAGGTTACCTGCAAATCAGTTGGAAGAGAAAAGAGCAACACTTAAAACTGTATTTGCAATTCAGGTAAAACATCAACGGTGCAGATGGAAATGCTATATCATGATTGTGTATACTGCATATGTATTAAAAATGATAGAAAAAATCATTTCAATTCCTTTTTGTACAGAGCTGCATCTTATGGACCAGAATCTTATGTGAGAAGAAACACCATGTTGCCTGACATAACTACCATTGTGCATGGTGATATTCAGTATATACTGTCCTCCTCATGAGATGATATTCTGTCTAGTAGGCAAGAATTTTACCTATTAATATATAATATTATGACTAAAAGTAATCCAAAATGCAAAATAAAACCAGATTCCACATCCTCTTTTTTATACCACCACCACAGTTTCTAGGACTATATGAAACAACTGGATTTTCAATTCATGAAAATGGTGATAGTTATGCTGCCACAAAGACTCCCATTGACTTCAGTAGAAACTAGATCAGGCCATCATGGACTGGAATCTAACCATTTTTATCTAGTTAGATAGACGGGGCTCTATTTCAGCAGAGCACTTATGTCTGGTCTCAGCCTTAGGTATGTGCTTAAGTCCACCAATGTTGTGCAAATCATGTAAACAGATTCCTGTTTGAGTCCCTTTAAGGCTTTATTTTATCTGTGGAATCACTGACAGAAGCTATTAGAAAGGCCAAAGACATTACAGGCTCAAAGATACGTTACATGAATTATTCAGTAAACAGATTATATTCTTCTGTTCACCATTAACCTCAAAATCTCACTCTGTAGAGTGAAATACTAGTCCCATCAATGGCAATTGTGTCATTGACTTTAGTGGGGCTTGTATTTCACCCAGGATTTGAGTAATATGTGAGTATTTTGGTTCTGTAAAACTGGTTTTAATATCAGTTATGAAAAAAAACAAAACCCGAACAATGATTTTTTCTATTTCTCTATTACAATTTTTTTCTGTTAACCTGAAAGATACTTTTCATTTTAAATAGAGGAAGGGATCTGCTCATTATTTTGGAATAAAAACAACAAGGAATCTTTGAGAATTGTTTTATTTGAATTAGATTAATGAAGGAATACAGTTATCTGAAAGTTTGTGCCATGAAATAACTGGTGTTAACGCAGGAGAAAAATGAAAGTTCTGGCAAGAATTAACTATCTGTTCTAAGTTTTACCTAATGACAATGTTTTCAAAGTTTTATTTTCCACGTAAGGTAATTACAAAATGTAGCTGTAATAATTGTCTCCCAAAAATTAGTGGCACCTAGCTTCAGCAAAGATAGGAAAAATGTGAATATGTCTGTTCAATTAAAAACATTTTGTCTATTGTACTGGAAATCTATATTAGCATTGGACATATGTATTCTCTGTTTTGGGGTCTCTTTCTCTCTCCAAAGAAGTTATGACAGCTAATATTTAGGTTAGATTGAATGGCCCTCTCCTGTGCCCCATAGCAAATAATTCCTTTCTTGCTCTTCTATACCTGGAAGCTATAAATGAAAGCAGATATGTTAACATTTATCACATGCATGACACTACACACACAGGGCAGCTATTGCCTTCTGAGCAAGCTAAAACTAATTCTGGTGATAGTGTGCTCTTTTCCTCAATGGATGCAACTAAATCATCCCCTTTCTGTAGAGAGGGAACTCACCCTTGTACCAGTGAACAGAGCACTGTTTTATATTTCAGATGTTGATCTCATCATTACTGCAGCATATGAACAGAGGAGACACACACACACTGCTCTCTCATGAGTCTTAATACAGGCAAAAAGGGTGTTTTTCTTCACTTGGGTCATGACAGAACCATCTCAAACAGTCTCAGAGGTGTTAAACTGTATCTACATAGACACTTGGAGGTTGTTTGTTTTCAGTCAAGCTAAATTGATTTGACTGAGCTAATTTGAAGGAAACACATACTTTTTTTTTTAATTTGCCAGTGTGGACAAGGCAATAGAGAACGTACTTTTCTTTTGTTGTTTGCTTTTTTTTTTTTTTTAGATCTCTAAGAAGTCATTTTAGGCTTTAAAAAACCCAACAAAACAACAACAGAAACAAAACCCTTTGCTCTTTTCTTAATAATGAACCATCTGCCACATCACAGGAACCAGACAACATAAGAATTAGGCAGTTTTGCTCCACTCATTCCCCTATAGGGTCTCCTGCACTTAAAGCATTTCACTTCATAAATCAGAGATTTTCTCTTAAATAAACAGGAACAATCTTATCAGTTACTCAGAATTTGGAGTCAAAGGGCCACATTGTGCCCTGCTGCTCTATAGGTGTTTGGGGAAGAATGAGGCAAGGAGTGTCCTGCTTGTACTCCTGAGCACTAGCCGGGCACAAAGATTTCTCTCACCATGCACCCAGGGTACAACACACCTAAAGGAGGGAGGATCTTGGTTTTGCGACTGCCCCTTACAGAGTGGATGTGTGAAGTAGGAGTGGGGACTTTGCTGCGACCTCTAAAGAATATAGCAGCAAGGGGATATTGTGACTCTAAACTACCTCTGAAGTGAGGCTGCCCCTTACAGGCATAATTCAGTCCTAAATTTGATCCCTTGAAAGTGGATTCAATTTCTAATAAAAAAATTAGATATTCAGCATCATACTCTTCACCTAATACAAGTACTGTAGTGCAAATCCTTTACCATGAAAGTGTAACTTATAAATGCAGATTTGTTTTGGTTACATAACTACATGCAAAAACAAAACAGTGTAAAGCTTTAGAGCCTACAAGTCCACTCAGTTCTACTTCTTATTCTGCCAATTGCTAAGACAAACGAGTTTGTTTACATTGACCGGAGATACAGCTGCCTGCTTCTTATTTACAATGTCACCTGAAAGTGAGACCAGACATTCACATGGAAATTTTGTAGCTGGCATTGCAAAAGTATTTACATGCCAGATATGCTAAACATTCATATGCCTCTTCATGCTTTGGCCACCATTCCAGAGGACATGCTTCCATAGTGATGATGCTAGTTAAAAAAATAATCCGTTAATTAAATTTGTGACTGTAGTCCTTGGGGGAGAGTATTATTTGTCTCCTGTTCTGTTTTACTGACATTCTGCATATATTTCATGTTATACCAGTCTCAGATGATGACCCAGCACATATTCATTTTAAGAACATTTTCACAGCAGATTTGACAAAATGCCAAGAAGGTACCAATGTGAGATTTCTAAAAATAACTACAGCATTAGACCCTGGCTTAAGATCCTGAAACGCCGTCCAAAATCTGAGAGGGACGAGGTGAAGAGCATGCTTTTAGATGTTTAAAAAAGCAACACTCTGATGCGGAAACTACAGAACCTGAACCACCAAAAAAAAAAAAAAAATCAACCTTCTGCTGGTGGCATCTGACTCAGATGATGAAGATGAATATGCATCAGTCTGCACTGCTTTGGATTGTTATCAAGCAGAACCCATAATCAGCATGGAAGCATGTCCTCTGGAATGGTGGTTGAAGCATGAAGGGACATATGAATCTTTAGCATATCTGGAACGTAAATATCTTTCAACACCAGCTACAACAGTGCCATGCGAACACCCATTCTCACTTTCTGGTGACATTTTAAACAAGAAGCAGGCAGCATTATCTCCTGCAAATTGTCACCAAGCTTGTTTGTCTGAGCAGTTTGCTGACCAAGAGGCAGGACTGAGTGGACTTGTAGGCTGTAAAGTTTTACATTGTTTTAGTTCTGAATGCAGTTTTTTGTACATAATTCTACCTTTGTAAGTTCAACTTTCATGATAAAGAGATTGCATTAAACTATTGTATTAGGTGAATTGAGAAATATTTTTCGTTGTTTTTTACTGTGCAAATATTTGTAATAAATATATATATAAAGTGAACACTGTACACTTTGTATTCGGTGTATAATAGAAATTAATCTATTTGAAAATGTAGTAAACATCCAAAATTATTTAAAATAAATTGTTTTCTATTGTTGTTTAACAGTGCAATGAATTACAATTATTTTTTAATCGTGCAATTAACCACAATTGTTTTAATTGCTTGACAGCCCTAATTTAAATAAGATTTTTTATCTTGATACTGTGCTTTGGCTGAGTAACACCTGCCAAACCTGTCAAGACTAGATGGACTCTGTGCTTATTAGAATCCTTTCCATTGTATACTGTAGAGGAAGCCAACATTCTTTGCTGGACAGAAGACTAATAGTAATTATAAGCACAAGCTGCCAAACTGTACTTTCCCCATATGGTTATTTAATATTTTTTCATATGAAGATGAAAAAACTAGGACTGACATGCAGGTGTAAATACCCAGTTTTCCTGTCCTTATTAAACTGCAAGTTTTGTCCTGAGTCCCAAATTAAAACTAGTAAGAAGATGAGCTTTGGCAGATCACAAGTCAGCACATCTCTTGTTAATGGAGGCAAGATGGGACAATTAACCTGAATAGCTGAAGGCTGAGAGGAAAGCCCTAATTGGAGGAAGCTCACTGTGCAGGAATAGGTGAGGCCTATCTAAGCCAGGAATCTGGCAACAGAAGCGGGCTACTGGAAAAGGCTTCAGTCAGTCTCTGGGAAGAGGATGGAGTGTTTAGAAGTTGCAGGAGCTCCTGGAGCGAAAGAGGGGCTGCAGACAAAGAGAGAGGTAGGGGGAAAGCTTGTAACTATGGGGAGAGCTGTTGACTTGGTGATCTATTCTCCAGAATGGTCAGGAGCAGGCGCCATATCTACAGTGAGTAGAGCACATTGTCACAATGTGGAAAGTCCACTGCATCTTATTTATGCTTACATCATTCAGCCATATTGGAAATCTTTTAGTTTCCCAGGCAGCAATGTGAGCCAAGGAAAGTATACTTGCATCAAGGAGATCCTAGATGCTTATTTCACTAGTAATTTTCCTTGGTGTTGTTGAAATAATCTATCATAACATCTGTTTTTTTCTGGTATGACACAAGGAGTTTCTAATGTGATTACATTTAGAATCTCCCATAAAATTTCTAAAATAAAATAATTGTATAACAGTCAAAAAATGCCAGTTACTACTATATAGTTGGGAACCCCCATGTGTACGGTTGCAAAACTGACACTATAGGAACTCTTCTATATTTACAATTTATTACTACATTTAGCAAAGGCACAAACACTCCAACTCAAGAAAGTAGATAGAGATAATACAGAAAGTACATCTTAACATCCATACTCACACCATCCCTTGCAGAACAACCTGTATTTGTTATCCATTATCTGCTTCATCACCATCACCACCACCACCATCAGTGGCAATCCTGCTGGCACCTACCAAGGGCTACAGCTCTCGCTCTCTCATGCAGTTGGATGTTATTTCCAAAACTTTCCAAAAGCTGATGTTAGTTCATGTTTCTATGATTGGATGATGTCATTATGGATAAAATCCCTCCATACGCTCTATTTCCAGTTCTCCAAAAATTAGGGGTTACCATTGGACTGTTGATCTGTGCCAAAGTTCATAGGCCTCAAACCTTATGCTAATTACAGAAGCCAACGTCTGACAGGATACAGGTCTGTAGGTTCCTTGCAGTACAGCTGAATATAATAAATGCAGAATATAATGCAAATCCATAAGCATCTGCTTTATATCCATGGATGTTGATATCCGTGGACCATTTTTGCAGATAACATGGGTGTGGATACAAATTTTGTATCCACGCAAAGCTCTGATGCTGATAGCTGGGCAGGCAGCTGTGAGGAACCATAGCGCGGACCCTCCACTTGCCCTGGGTAGGGATCTGGGAAACAGGGACACTGGGCAGGGGGCTACTCGGGCCCCCTGTCCAGGGCAGGTGGAGGGTCTGCCATGGCTCCCCACAGCTGCCTACCCACTTCTTACCCTGGGGGTGGGGTGCCTCAGAGCTGCAGCCCGGTCCCGTTGTAGAGTCCTGAAAATTAGCACATATTTTTTGTGAATCGTGGGTCGGATGTGAATACACATCTTTGAATCCACACAGGGCTCTAATAATGAAAGCAAGGCAGTGAATATAATAAAGGCAAACTAGCCCTATGGGCTACAATATTGAAAATGCAATTGTTGATGTTTTAGGATTATATGTAACTCTTCTTTCTACTTGACTAATATAAATATTAGAAACTTGAAAGGACTTTTTGGGACAATCCATGTAAATATTTCCTCGGAAATATTTGGAGTGTGAAGAGAATGCAAATAACTCACTTTAAAGCCACCTTTTTGAAGCTACACCCTTGGGAGGAAATTCCATTGCCTACTAGGTACCTGTTCCTGGAAACTCCAGATCAAAAACCCGTGAACTGTAGAAAGGGTGGACTAAACATAGTATGACTCGTCTTGTTCTGAGCTGAAGCTGTGATGAACTTGTAAAATTCTGTGGATGCAGCTTTGAAGGACTGCTCCTGCTTGAGTCCATGTTAGGGTTGTGGGATTCTCTAGTAAGGTTATTAGCATGTGTGTAGAGCATACAAAGAACTATGTGGTACTTGTAAGTGTTAACAATCACTCTGTTATCAGTCTCTGAGGAGAAAGCAAGCAGGTGTGCTTGGACAACCTGTCTCTGCGGCAATAACATAAGAGAAGGCAGGGAACTGTATGTCTGACAATACCCTGAAGAGAAGGGAGAGAGACATAGCTATCCATCTAGAAAGGCAAAGGTTAAGCAGCTGGAAGCTTGAGAGTGGGTACCCGTGCTGGACCACTAAGGGGAAATATAGGTGCAATTGCTCTGAACTGTGAAACGAGACTTGGAGTGACAACTAGAAGGCACTGTGCAATTTCAAAACCTCAGATGTCCCTGTCCTTTTGCAGATCCCCTGAAAACTGCAATGATTTTGGAAGAGACCAGGAAAGGAGTTGTAAAGGTGGCTCCTCCAGACTACCTAGAGATGCTGCATAGAAGCAGCCAATCAGAGACTAGCAGGCTCAGATAAAAGGAGCTGCAGGGCGTTAGCGGGTCAGTTCCTGGCTGGGACCTGAGGGGTGAAATAGGGAGCTTTTCTGTTGCAAGAGGAGCTTGAGGGACAATCAGAGTTTGGTTCTGGATAAGTTGGGAGAGAGAGGACTTGCGAACTTTAACTCTGACATAAGGGATGAAGGAAAAGGGTCCGTGTGAGAAGAGGCCCAGTAAAGTAACAGTGATGAATTGATGTGAGTGGTATGTGGTTGCTGTTTATAGGGTCCCTAGATTGGAAGCTGGAGTAATGGGTGGGCCTGGGTTCCCCTATCAGTGAAGTATAGTAAACAGGAGCGCAGCCAGCTTTTTTGGCGGCAGAAGGTCCCACCCCCGAAATGGTGCCCCTAACAGAGGTGGCAGAAGGTCCCACCCCCGAAATACCACTGCCTAGTGGGGCAGCCACCGCCCCCCAAATGTTAGCACCCTAGGCGACTGCCTAGGTTGCCTAATGGGTTGCGCCGGCCCTAGTTGTAAAGCCTGAGAAGGGGATGAAGCCTAATCAGGGGCTTAATTTAAAGAACCCTGAGTGGGGCTGAAGTTCCTGGTGAGCTCAGACAGACAGTTTTGTTGGCTTTTCGTTACCTGGAATTGTTCATGTTGATTGTGTAACCTGGCTAAAAGGCTGAGCCACTGCAGACCCACCAAGTGAAGTCAACAACCTACAGGGAGCTCCAGGAGCGGGGAAAAGGTTGCAGTATTGCAGGCAGTGCAAGGAGGTGCTCAAGAGGTGAGTTTCCCCTGCTAGAGGTCATACACCACTTAAGGGGAAGTGTTGCCTAGTGGGTAGAGAACAGCATGGGAGTTAGGAGACCCCTGGTGTCTATTCTAGCTCTGCTGCTGAGTGACTTTCACTTCTCTATGCCTCTGTTTCTCTGTCTGTAAAAGGGAGATAATGATACTAACCTGTCATGTAAAGTGCTATATAAGAACTGGTATTACAGTAAATCCCATTTAAGCCTTGTTTCGAGCATTTAGTGCTGCATAGACCTTTTGCTGATGCCCTATTCAGAATGAGCAATATCATTGTCTGTAAGTAACTAAGTGGAGCTGAATCTGTGACACACAACATCTATTACTAACTAACTAGTGAATATTGCAGAGCTGCTTGAGAACTAAAGTACTGTCAGATTATCTATTCATCTCTAAAAAGTGATGAAGCAATATGAGCTATCAACCTTTCTAAAGTTCTAAAATAACAAATGCAAAAAGTGAAGTAACTACCATATGAATATTTGTTTTTACAAAACAAATAGATTTTATTATAAAAATAACACTTCAACAGCAAAAATCTCCTTCTTAATTTTCTAGGCATGCAGCTATCTAGAGTTAATTTCCAGAGTGTTTAAACTTCAGATTTCATCTCCTTATTATGCAACTTTGTAAGAGCTATTGATTAATTTAGGCAATCTATCTTGTGTTTAACAAATACTTAGTAACATATCATAAATCTGAACTACTGTCTACACAAACTCAAATTGTTTTTGCTTATTATGAAGAAATGAAAGCACCAGCACCTCTGGAGTGAGATAACTGAGTGAGTTTTTGTTATTCAAATGTATAAAATCTCCAGTCAAAAGCATTTAGAAAAATTCACAACTTGTATTTGTGCACTTATACTACAATATGTTATCCCAGAGTAATAAATCAGTATTTCAAGCCCACTCTTAAAGCTTATATATTACACATGGATAACTTGCACAGCATATACATAAATGTCAACTGAATAAAACAATTTAATGAACTAATTAAAAATCTGTTAATCACAGTCTAGCCAGATATTCATGAGGTGGGACACAGCAAACATAAGAACATAAGAATGGCTGTACCGGGTCAGACCAAAGGTCCATCTAGCCC